>NC_064642.1:472468676-472771706 GCF_023864345.2 Schistocerca serialis cubense | reverse complement strand
TTAATACATTCCTACGGTCTAGTCAACTTAAGGAATCTCAGTTTGTCTGTCGATGCAGAGTGGGTTTTTGTGAACATCTGTGATGCAGAGTGGGTTTTTGTGAACATCTGTCATGACTTCCAGTGGGATGGAAACGTTCCCGACGACTGGAAGACTCAGATATTGGTGCCCATACTGAAGCCTGGGAAAGACCCTGGTCACACGACATCGTATCGCCCGATTGCACTGTCGTCTTGCGAGTGTAAGACGTTCGAACGTCTCTTCAGGTTTCGCTTAGAATGGTGGTTGGGAAATGAAAACTTGCTGCCGCGGACGCAAAACGGATTTCATAAGGGCAGATGTACTTACAATATTACTTCGCTTGTAATGGACATCGGAAAACGCTCTTCACTAACGGGTATTTAACGACCTGACAATGTCCTGATACCTGAACTTACGAACAAATTGCAACTTCTGCGTCTCCCGATGGTAATTTTACTGATTATGTGAGTTTACTTGGTTGCTGTACCATAAATATCCGCGATGCGGATATTGTCTCATGGCCTCCCGCAGGGCGCGACGTTGAGTCCCTTACTATGTACCCTGTGTGTTGCCGACCCAGAAACTTTGTTCAGCTCGATCGTCAAAGTTCTTCAGTATTCGGACGACGTCCGTATACACGCTCACTCCTCGTGCTTGTGGGCGACACACGTATGGCATACCGACGCATGTGAAATGTTGGCCGCACGGGAGTTCGAAAATTTGCTCACTTTGTCACATGACAAATCAGTTGTTGTGATATCCACGAGAAAACGGCGTAGTAACTTCTCATCCGAAATTCATCTTGGCCCGTAGTCGTTTCCTGTGCCTGCACATGCTAACTTCCGTGGCGTCTCGACACAAACTCACGTCGACGCGACGTGTTGTATGCTTGCCCGAGTGTGGTGGGGAGCGGAACCGATTTTGATCCATTGGTTCAAATGGCTCTGAGCACTATGGGACTAAACGTCTGAGCTCATCAGTCCCCTAGAACTTAGAACTACTTAAACCTAACTAACCTAAGGACATCACACACATCCATGCCCAAGGAAGGATTCGAACCTGCGACCGTAGCGGTCGCACGGTTCCAGACTGTAGCGCTTAGAACCGCTCGACCACCCCGGCCGGCCTTGATCCATTGTCTCTTAGATTGTGGTAGTATTGTCTACGGCACTGTAATGCGAACAACTTTGTGCAAACGCGATGTCATCCGTTGTGGAGTGATTCGTCTTGTCCTCAGAGCCATTAAATCAACGCCCTGCTATTGGAAACATCCGTCATGCCGTTGTCTATAAGACGGCAGATACTGTACGGTATTTTTTTTTTTTCGGTGTCTGATTACAGAGCTATGAAGAGGTATTGCCACACACTCGTTTAGAAAATACAGTAGAGCGTCGATTATCCGAAGTAATTGGGGGACATGGGTGTTCGGAAAACTGGTTTGTTCGGATAATCGAACTGTACATGTTTATTTGCCAAAAACAAGTACTGTACAGTAAATTTATTCACAAAAACAGGCATCTCTTTTAGTATTACAGAGTAACATACAAAGGCAACTACAGTAGGAATATATAGTATATGGCACAGTTTATTAAACAAAAATATATACATATTACATACGCATTTTGCATGAACAATACACGCAGTATACAAAATTAACGTTTAAAAAAGTCCTTTGTTTTGGTCTGTCTAAGCAAGCCTACACCCTTACGAGCAGCTAAGTCACGTACTTTTTTCATTACAGATATCTGATAATAGTCGACTTTCCCACCTTGTACTCATTGGATAAAGTGGTTGCAAATTCACCTTCTTCTAACCTTTTAATAATCTCGTATTTGTCCCTCATAGAAAGGACAACACATTTACGTTTAAGTATTTTGTATCGTCAAGTTCTTCACGCAGCAGCACACAATTGGTCGTAACAGAGAACAGAAGGTGACTGCACCGTGAGAAGCTCTTCTTGGGGGCGCGCAATCCTTCAAACTGCGCGGAATGGCACGCCTCAACTCTAAGCTGCCGCAGCTGTTGCTATGAACAGCTACTTCTACTGCCAGTGCCAAGCCGACAGAAGTGTGCTGATTGTTGAAACACAGCGACTGGCGGCTTGGCCGGTCAGCAGCGCCTTGTGAAGGCTCCATTAGAAGCAATGTTCCGCCAGCGGTGGCCCAGTGCGGCGACTACTGTGGGAAACTAGGTTTGGGAGTGAGGGGGATGATGGACTGTAGGGTGGGAGAGTAACAGGTGCGAGCGAGTACACACAGTTCGGTTAAGCGGTCGTTCGGTTGACCGACGCTCGGATAATCGACGCTCTACTGTAATGTATTTCGTGACGGCTGTAGTCGCCGCAGTGCCTGTTGCATGTATATTACCTTGTAATTCGGAATAACACAGGCTCTGCAATATCTCATTTACAAAATGGCGTTATAGGCACGCACAACAGCTGCACCCCCGTAAACAAACAGCTCAGGATCATCTCGCACCGAGTCTGCTGCAGAGGTACAGGTAAGATTTGGCAGAATGAATACCTGGGCATTGCCGAGCTTGTCACCGAGTATTTTGCATAAAATGGAAACAACAGCAACTCGGCAGAATACCCGGAAGTACACTATAAATCAGTCGCGCTTACAACGCCTGAGAAAGAACACTCGCCTGATGTTTTTCAACGGTTCGTTCAACATGGGCGCGCTATAGAAGCGGAAATTTTTATACACGAGCGTTTTACGGCGGTGTGGGCGTGTGATTGAGCAGCTGTGGCGGCGTGTCGCCAGGCGGAAGCGGCCGCACTTGCAGGAGAGGCCGCTGCCCACCGCGCCTGCCGCCAGTCCATTTCCGGGTGGCCTCCACAGGCGCGTCTTGCCCAACGCGCCTGCCCTTCGAGCCTCCACTTTGCCGTCGTGTTGGTCCTACCGCCTGGCAAACTGCTTTGTGGTTTTGGCTCTGGCACTGCTTTCCCATAACTCGCAGCCGGCGTTCAAATGCTATTAACCTGTCGCTAGCGTAGCCGCTCCACTGAGATAGATGTTTAGCGGCCCCATGACTCATCCACACAAGACACCTCTATAACTCAGCTTTACCTACCCGTAGGCTGTCTTAAGATTGTGCTAAGTCTCGCAGTTATCAATTACGTAAGTCCACTGATACGTGTTACAAACCGGACACAATAGGAAGGACCAGGCCCCTGTGCCTTTTTCTTTTACCACTCGTTTATTACATCGGAGAAATACACATTTTAAGACAAAATTTAACTACACGAAATGTTGCTCCCAGTAAAGGTTAACTTAACATAAGCTGTGACAAAACTTAGTTCTCTTAAGGGTTTCTGCTGGCAACAAATTTTAAGGAGGCATTGTAAGGTTTATATCAATTTCGCTCTCAAACACGTAGCGAGTGACTGAATCACGACACAGACACTTGTAACCAATTAATCAACAGCCTTGCCATTGAATCAGTAGGCAATTTGGAAGGAATTAGCAACACCCGGCAACTAGGGGAGTTAATACCAACAGTCTTTAAATGTCTTGCGCCCCATTAAATAAACAAACTTACAGTAATTAAATGAATAACAAATCAAACACACTACACTCCATTCAAACTCTTCAGTGGAAGCCAAGCCAAAATGAAGATTCCATTAACTGACTAGCACTGAAGTCACACTAAAGCTCATCTCTGTGTTCCCAGACACACATGGGGCAAACCTATACAAGACAAGGTTTTGAAGGGAGCACATCAGTAAAACCGGTAGTGGAGCTAACTCGTGCCACCGAAAATTAAGGTACTAGACCGGGGCACAAGGTGGTATACAATGAGGTTGCCTTAGTGCTATACTGCGCTCCAAAATATTAATTCAAATGGCCAATTCAAAATTAAGTACACATAAAGCAGCATTAATTAACGAGGAGTGACACCAGTTCGCTCGAAGGGATGACAACACTTAATTGAAAAGACGAATGCCGGAGGCGGCAGTAACATCAAACACCTTCTCCTAGTTTTAACCAGGAGTCACTTCCCGCTATACAAGTAAACATTTAACCAAGCACAAGGAAGGAACCCCAAAGAGAAAATTCAAATAAAACCCCCAAAAGATTATAAAGGACAGGGAACGCCAACTATTTAAATTTAAAAGAATTAGCTCTCCCCAAAGACAGTGTAAAAGCTAAGGCCACACTTAAAGAGACCACCAAAATTGGTTACAAAAAGTCTTATACATTTGCTCCTTTTCTTTAAAAAAACACAAGGCTGCTTAACTTCTGCTGGACGTCCGGTATGGCTCGTGTAGGATACACCAGGCAGCAACCCAAGCTAGGCGGTCGCAAGGCACGGCGAGCAAAATCAGGAGACCAGACAGGCAAGCAGCCAACACATATCCTCCATCCTGAACCGGCAGACTGCGTACAACCAACTCCACATATACATGGTTGGTTTCCACCTCGTACCTCGCTGCGTCTCAGCAGGTAGCCCGAGCAAACGTCAACTGCCACTCGCACCGCGAATGCGGAAAACAACAAGGTAAGCAAAGATAAGAAACATCGAAGGATCGATAATGTACATCCAAGAGACTGGCGCGCCAGTAACGAGCGCCACGGCTCATCCACTTTATTGAAACATGACGTCGTGTACGAAATCGATAAATCAGTGATGATAGTATGATAGTTTCAGTTCAGCCTCCTTTCTGGCTGTGCGGCCCGAAATAGTCACAGAGAGACCCACGTCGCATGATAATGACGTGAATTTTTCGTAACGCCGTAACTGACTCCCATTGCTACGCATAAGTTTGAAATTTGGCCCAAAGGTGCCTACAACCTTGCTCTGAGATGGTGCAAAACCGTGGTGCCCTGCGGCGTAACCTTGGAGCTCGGCGATGGTTCAAACAGCAAGGTGTCGACACATGCTCAGAAGTTCATGTGATTTGTAAGATTGATTAATGATGTCATATGGGCTCCAATTTTCACCTCAATTCTGCCCAACGCCAACGAGGAAATGATTTCCTCCCATAAGAAAACCGTATGATTTCAACGCTGGGTGTCGCGGTTATGACCTCCATCGCAGAGATGTCAAAATATGCCCAGAAAAGTGGGTAAGAAGGGCTGTGACGACCTTCTCATAGCATGACACGTCCCCAGTGACGTTGAGCAGAATTGTGAAATTTGGTGCCAATATGACATCATTAACCCATTAACCTCATATGCACCTCCGAAATGTAGCTTTTTTCCCCATGTTTCGACGCTTTGTTGTTTGAAGCGTCGCCGAACCCAATGGTGACGTCACAAGACGCCACGCTTTTGCACCATTACAAAGTAGTAGGCACCTATGAGCCAAATTTCTGCGTTACAATGGGAGGCAATAGCATTGTTTCGAGAAAGTGATATTTTAATTCCGTCGCGCATTGTAGATTGAACAGTATGTCATCTTGTGACAGACTTAACTTTTAAAATATGTTGTGGAACCGCGCGACCGCTACGGTCGCAGTTTCGAATCCTGCCTCGGGCATGGATGTGTGTGATGTCCTTAGGTTAGTTAGGTTTAAGTAGTTCTAAGTTCTTGGGGACTGATGACCTTAGAAGTTAAGTCCCATAGTGCTCAGAGCCATTTTAAAATATGTTGGGTATCTTTTTATTACAGTGGGTCTTGACTCACATAGTCATCTAGCTTAGAATATGCCAAAGTATACTCAAGACCCACTTACCATCACAGCATGAGGTATATACAGGGTGGTCAGAAAATGTGTGAAATGCTTGTAGGGATGTTACAGGGTAGGTTGTACTGAGACATAAATGATAAGAAAGAAATTCGGTACGTTGCTCCGTTTCCGAGTTACTTAGCATAGAATTTAGCCAATCGGAGCGTCGCGCGCTCACACTCCAGCGGCCTGCCGGGGGCGGTGTTGCCCGAGTGCTTTGTCTCGTTAGCTGAAACTTGAATTTACGCGCGCGACGATCTGATTGGCTAACTTCAATGCTAAATAACTTGGAAACGGCGCAACGTATCACATTTTTTTTTTTTGTAACATTCATATCTCGGTACAACCTGCCCTGCAACATCCCTACAAGCGTTTCAGACATTTTCTGACCACACTGTATATAGAACATATTTTAAAATTATGGATATGTATACACATACTATCGATATCAGTTGCAGAAAAATAAACATTTTAGCATCTTTGTGTTGATAGTAGATAAAAAAAAAGGTCATTTGTAAAAGCTTTGGACCGCAACTTGCTGAAGAACACTTCATCCATCTGCCAGCAATCCCACCGGCATTGAATACGAACCACTCTACCACAGAGAAGCTACGTCATTCAGAGCGTATCGCCGACTAACTTTGAGGAATTTGTATATTTTGAAAGTTTGTAATAAAAATTATGATTTACTGGTGACTCGCCCAGGTTTCAGACATGTATTACGAAGTACATACGGCCGGACGACTCGTTTATAGTATCTAGTGATATTTATAAACTTTCCGTTTCAGGCATTCCATGTATTAGTGTAAACTGTATCAAAATGAGGATAACCTTCACATACACTCAGAAAAACGCTACGGAGGATTTTAGTTTGTCACAGTACAAACTCACACTGTGCGATATACTGGCACAAGGAGTGGCTTCGTCGATCTCCAAGTGCTGACTTCATTGTATTAATGCGCAAACGTCTGTAGCATGTTCGTTCGCCGCCGGACGCCTTCCGTGAAATCTATTCAAAAATTATCAGTTCACATGCACAGCATGCAAGGGCTGCTCCACAGTGTCCCGTTTTCATGTAACAATGAATTATTATTATTATTATTATTATTAATAGAAGTAACCGTGATGCCTATCAGAGGAAGCGCACCGCGGCGCTATACGTAATGGGCGAGCAAACGTGTCTCGTGAGATCCAGCTTCTCCTCCCACTCCGAGCAGCTGCACCAGGTGGTCGCTTAAAGGTTGGCTACGGATGCCAGGCAGTGGGAGCATCCTCTCTCTTGTCACCGACATGCATCTTTCCAACAAGGGAACCTGCCCATCGCACCCCCCTCAGATTTAGTTATAAGTTGGCACAGTGGATAGGCCTTGAAAAACTGAACACAGATCGATCGAGAAAATAGGAAGAAGTTGTGTGGAACTATGAAAAAATAAGCAAAATGTACAAACTGAGTAGTCCATGCGCAAGATAGGCAATATTAAGGACAACGTGAGCTCATGAGCGCCGTGGTCCCGTGGTTAGCGTGACCAGCCGCAGAACGAGAGGTCCTCGGTTCAAGTCCTCCCTTGAGTGAAAAGTTTAACTTTTTATTTTCAGTTTATGTGACATACTCTTTATGTTTTCATCACTTTTTTGGGAGTGATTATCACATCCACAAGAAAACCTAAATCGGGCAAGGTAGAAGAATCGTTTTACCCATTCGCCAAGTGTACTAGTTAGGTGGGTCGACAACATATTCCTGTCATGTGACGTACATGCTGTCACCAGTGTCGTATAGAATATATCAGACGTGTTTTCCTGTGGAGAAATCGGTTGACCTATGACCTTGCGATAAAATGTTTTCGGTTGCCATTGGAGAGGCACGTCCTTTCGTCAACTAATCGCACGGTTTTGCGGTGCGGTCGCAAAACACAGACACTAAACTTATTACAGTGAACAGAGACGTCAATGAACGAACGGACAGATCATAACTTTGCGAAAAGAAAGAAAGTAAAATTTTCAGTCGAGGGAAGATTTGAACTATAGACCTCTCGTTCCGTAGCTGCTCACGCTAACCACGGGACCACGGCGCCCCTGAGCTCACAATGTCCTTAATATTGGCTATCTTGCGCATGGACTACTCAGTTTGTATATTTCGTTTATTTTTTCATAGTTCCACACAACTTCTTCCTGTTATCTCGATTGATCTGTGTTCAGTTTTTCAAGGCCTATCCACTGTGCCAACTTATAACTAAATCTGAGGGGGGAGGAGAAGAAGGAGGAGGATATTAGTGTTTAACGTCCCGTCGACAACGAGGTCATTAGAGACGGAGCGGAAGCTCGTGTTAGGGAAGGATGGGGAAGGAAATCGGCCGTGCCCTTTCAAAGGAACCATCCCGGCATTTGCCTGAAGCGATTTAGGGAAATCACGGAAAACCTAAATCAGGATGGCCGGAGACGGGATTGAACCGTCGTCCTCCCGAATGCGAGTCCAGTGTGCTAACCACTGCGCCACCTCGCTCGGTCTGAGGGGGGTGCGATGGGGATGTTCCCTTGTAAGAGCAATTATTTCAACAAACTGGTGAATTATATACTCTACTAAAGAATGTTAAAAAGGAATCAATCCGGAAACGTCACACCTGTTATTCATATAGCGATTGAATTCTTTTTTTCGAAATGTTCTTGGCATATCCTCGATTTGTCGATCACGTTATTGAACTTTTACATTTTTGTTGTCTAAATTATTATTATTATTATTATTATTATTATTATTATTATTATTATGACTTACCTTGTTGATTTTGACGGTGTTGCCGAAATCAGTAATTTTGTTCAATTCCTGTGATAAAAGTGGTGAAATCAAAAGTTCAAGTTTATTGTGCAAATACAGCGAGAGTCACCTCTCATAACAAGTTGAACATGTGATAATCGGATCAAGATATGGAGACAGTTTTTTGCCAATTATACAGTGCTAAAGAGCGAGTATTTTACTGTAGGAGTAAATATAGTACGAGTTTTTTTAAAGTGAGTCTGCATTTCTTTTTCACTGCCTTCAGTACCCAGTGGAGAGAGGCGTGCGCTGATACAACGTTTCTTATGGTTCGCAGTGAGAAGTTTCGAAAAAAATTAAAGGGAAGCTCCAAGTTGTGCGAAATATTAAGGCCGAGATTTTACACTGAACTGTAGTTTCAGTCCTCTGAGACTATGTTTACGAGATGGATGTGAAACACACTAAATTATCGCGCTTACAGACATGAGCCTAGCATTTAACACAACCTCCGACTCGTTATCTATTCCGCCTTTCACAAGCTGTTGAATGATGTTAAAAAAGTGTATAGGGCAATTTAAAGAAATATAGTCTTTCGGTGGATAGTTTCCAATTGTTGATCATATTAGAAAATTTCGACGTTTGGAGTAAATTCGTTTATCATAAATGTGTTTTCTATATAAGGTAGTGTTTTGGATGAAATGGAAAATTATATACTGTGTCATTGATGCAGAATTATAAATTTTTCATTTTAATTATCTTCGTTGTCCTGATGAATGAGTACCTTTGGTACTAAGTATTATGGGTGTCTTCACTTGGGTGGCTATATATTGATGCGGCCTGAAATAAAACTAAATTTGCAACATTAAAATATTCTACGGTACTTCGTTGATAGTTCGGTGAACAGATCATAGCCTATTCCTTCACACTACTGAATCACTGGAATATCCTCCGTCTGTAAAGTTTGTTTTGCCATCGGGACGTTTCATGTACACTCCCGAAGTTGTTCATTTGTTGCGAGTCGCTGAAGGAAAATGACAGTGAAACGTGAGAACATCGCTTTGTGTGATTTCCCTACTCCCCGTGGACTAAGCGCAAAGTATTTTCGTTCCACGGTCTTGCTAAGATAAGAACCTTCGCACAAAATGAGAGGTAGGACAAATAACTGAAAGTGTTCACATGTAAACCGGTCACTTAATGCAGAAAACAAATTCTCCTTCATGGTAATTCTTCCCGTAATGGCTCCTTATTTCTGTAAAGACGCGGGCAGCACGAGATGTTTTACTGCAGATGAAACTTTATGGAAAAGCGACAGTTGAACGTAAGTTTTTGCACTTCGAGATTTTGTTTTATATGTAATACACTAACTGGGTTGCGTGTAGAACAATTTTGGACCATGTAACCAGTGCCCGCGATTACAGATTTTTTTATTCATTCATTTCTGCGTTTCAGTATGAAACTTTTTCTTTCTCGTTTTGTCGCGTCTTGCCTTTACCTTCGGAATACGCAGTGGACGGCGTCTCGGCACGTAAGTTATATGGCGGCGAAACCGGAGTTGTGGATGGCGGCGGAGCCCGCATTCCGTAACCCAAGCCGCGTGTATGTTGCGGCAGGTCTAGAGTGGGCGCAGCTGTTGAGATGTTCTCTGGGTCATGCCGAGGTCAGGGACGGAGACCACTCGCCGCTTAATACCTGCAGGAATTAGTTCGTCGCGCTAGCGATTCCTTCTTTACCGTCGAAGCTTTTGTTTTAGTTTGTGTTTTCGTTATCGCTAGCGTGGTACTCCGGCACGTGAAAATTGTTGGGATACGGCATTCGACTGTTTTCTGGAAATCGTCTTAAATGGTTGATTACGTCATTTTATTCTCAAAAGTTTCATCTTAAAAGTCAGTATTTTTTTAAGAAAACAGAAATTCAAGTCAAATGTGTCGAAAGCCCGCTAAAACGCTCCATTTGAGTCACGTGACGCCACTAGCCTGCTCGCTGCTCCTACTGTCATAGAGCTCGTTCACACTTGCCTTGTTTTGGAATGTACGTTTGGGAAAATTGGTTACAAATGGTATATTGGACCACACTGCACAAACACTTCAATAAAAAAAGCCCGAAAAATTGTCTTTGAGTGCTCCAAAGAATAAGAAGGTGCGCAAAATGTGGTTGCCACCGCGTCGATGCACAAGTTCCATAACTCAATTAAAAACGTCTTGCTCTCTGAAGTTAACATTAATTTTCCTCAGATATATTCTTCCCCACTGTTTCATACAATGAAATTAAACTGCCAGTGAAAATTGTCGTTATATCCAGTGTTACGTTCATTCTTCGTCACCTCAGTTGGTAGAGCGGTAGACTGTAGATGTTCGTATACTGATATACATCGGTCACTGGTTGAAATCCGGCCTGAAGGAGTATTTTATTTGTAAAACGACCCAACAGCATTTTCATGTGCAAACAAAATCACAGTTACAAAACAGCATTGTTTTTTTTCTTGCCGCGTACATGCACTTACAGTTGCAATTGTTGTTCGCACACGGCCCCTTCAAGAATGTTTCTAGTTAATCTGACCACACACTTTTTACTTTGTTATACACAATGCTTTTTTTACGTACGCACTATCCAGCTGGGATCCTTATTGTTTCAACTTTTGAAGTTTCGTAATCTTACTCAAAGCTGAAGTAAGACTGCTTCAGACACTGACATTAGTTTCCACCCACATCACAGCTCATGCGTTTGTGTTACCTGGATGTTTTACAAAAAAATGGTTCAAATGGCTCTGAGCACTATGGGACTTAACATCTATGGTCATCAGTCCCCTAGAACTTAGAACTACGTAAACCTAACTAACCTAAGGACAGCACACAACACCCAGCCATCAAGAGGCAGAGAAAATCCCTGACCCCGCCGGGAATCGAACCCGGGAACCCGGGCGTGGGAAGCGAGGACGCTACCGCACGACCACGAGATGCGGGCTGATGTTTTACAAGCCTTGTATCTCTCGACATACAAAACCTCAATCTGGAGCCTGATATCTTTTGATCCGTAATCCGACGCGCTAATCGGTTGCGCCACAAAACACATGCATATTGCTGTATCTCTGCTGGCTGTCTTGTAGACGAGGGAATGAGCACTAACGTTTGCCAAGAATAATTTTATTGTATTTTGGTTGTAGTTCATGACTGATGGTCGACAATATAGATTTAACATCCGGAAGCACTTCCAAAACGTTCTACAATTCCTTCGCTTTGAGCGAGTTTAGTGATTGAAGGAGCAGAGGAAAGAATGCCCGTCCGTAAATGGGTGGAGCACAAACGCATGAACTTTCGAATGATTTTCACTATCAGCGATCACAAACTTCCTTTCGCACTTAAAAGTTGTTAAAATGTTTTCCATCACTTAAAAAGCTAAACTGTTTGCAAAACGAAGTACGTAAAAACCTAGTAATTTCGGCTAACACCCCCGTGACAAACTTATAGCTTCGTCTTAATCATAGCCTGTGACGTCACCAGAACTTCAGCCAATAACAGTTTTCGATCACATGACCAAATCTTGAAATTTAATGATTTTTAACCTTTAATTACATAAAGGTAACATTTTGTGAGAATATTAACCTAAATGGTATTTGAATATTATAATTACTCAGAATAACAACAATCCGAAGCATATTTTTAACAAAGGAAAATAGCATATCAGTGGCTGAGAAAGGAAGCAAACGCAGCGGCGACAGTCGTAACAGTTACTGTGCCGTTGCTAGATCACGTTCGCTTCGAATGTGGCAGGTGTTAACGACGTCATGCAGCTGTGATGCGAGTGTTCGCACTTGGCGACTGACGAGGTACCCGCGCACGCACGTAAGGAGTGGACTCGCTCACTGCCGACGGCCCGGAATAGACGGCGGGCGACGGATCCGTTATATGGAAAGCAATGGCGGGCGGCGTGAGAGGCGAGCCGAGTGGCGCAGGCCCGCCGCCGGCCGCCCGCTAATTGGAGTTGTTGTTGGCCAACATTTGGCGCGGCCCGTGACGTCACCGCGAGGAATGCCGCGCCGCGCTGAGCTGCCCGGGCGGCGTTGCCGCAGCTCCCCTCTCCTCCGCGGCCGTCTTTCGCAGCGTCCCTCCCCGCACTCGCGCACACCTTCCCAGCAGAGGGTGCTGCTGCTGCTAAGACATCCTATATAGGCACGGCGGCCGCCATGTTTGTTCGAGATTGTGCGCGCGGGACGTACAAGGTGGCGTCGCAAGGGGAAATGCTGTCGCCTATCCGCTACAACAAGACGATTTGACAAGTGACACCAAAGCAGCACTTCAAGCTTGTTATTTATAGTGGCTAAAGCGAATACAATTTGTAGTTGCCTATATATTTAGTCTTGAGGATAGTGGGCAGCGTGGTACGAAGCAGTGGACACGTCGGAGGAACGCCAAGAATAGCGAAATATTAGCAATTTATTACAACAGTCTTGCCGGCCGTTGTGGCCGTGCGGTTAAAGGCGCTTCAGTCTGGAACCGCGTGATCGCTACGGTCGCAGGTTCGAATCCTGCCTCGGGCATGGATGTGTGTGATGTCCTTAGGTTAGTTAGGTTTAATTAGTTCTAAGTTCTAGGCGACTGATGACCTCAGAAGTTAAGTCGCATAGTGCTCAGAGCCATTTTTACAACAGTCTTCTAAACACTCATTAAATAATGGGGTTGTCCAGAGAGTGATCTGATGCTTTTTCTGTTTTTCTGTTGGGCTATCTGTCGTGGAAGTCAGCTTTGAATGTCCTTTTTTTGTGCGCTCTTAACACATTTTGAATGAGTTATAGTGGACCTAACGTTCTAGGCCGGCCTAAGTGGCCGTGCGGTTAAAGGCGCTGCAGTCTGGAACCGCAAGACCGCTACGGTCGCAGGTTCGAATCCTGCCTCGGGCATGGATGTTTGTGATGTCCTTAGGTTAGTTAGGTTTAACTAGTTCTAAGTTCTAGGGGACTAATAACCTCAGCAGTTGAGTCCCATAGTGCTCAGAGCCATTTGAACCATTTGAACCTAACGTTCTCTTATAGTGGGGAAATCATGATAAGGTAACTATGTTAGAAAAGTTATAACAGAGTCTCGGGATAAATTTCACAGAAGCTGATTATATATATATATATATATATATATATATATATATATATATATATATATATATATATATATATATATATAAAATCCGCAACATCTATACTCCCTACAACGACACGGTACTAGCAATGCGTCGCAAGTAAATAAAAATGTACGGTCCCTAAGTAGGATGACTGAAGCATCTCAGAAGATGCAAATCAGATTTTTCGCGTTAACAAATCACAAATCAGTACCGGAGGGAAAGGAAGAGGCAACTCGAATATAAGATTGAAAGTGACTGAGATTGAACCAAAATGTTATGGAATGGGAGACTTCGGTATTATTACCTGTACGTTAGGTGTGTGTCACACGCCTGTCGGGCGCTACATCAATTCGATCCCTTTCTCTGCGTATGCGATCGGTGTTCACTAGATTCCTTTGAAACCGGAAGTGGTGAACCGTCTAGAACTGAGTGAGAATATACAAACGGCCGTGTAAGCTGTGGAACGTTTTTTTGTTCATCATAGTTACCCTCCTGTTTTTCACTGAACAGTATTTAAAGCAAAATTGAAATTTTCAATGCTTAATTCAGTTTTTATTTGAAAATTGTTTATTTGTAACGTGAGACAGAGATGTTTTACTAAGAATTTTAAAATAAAGCAATAGAGATTGTAGCGCTAGAAAACGCAGTTTCCTCAGAAAGAGGGAAAATTTTAAAGACACAAAACAACAATTTATCAAACGTCGCATCAATAATACTTCAGAGAACTGATATGAAACACGTTTCTGTTATTCATAAACAACTTCGCGCGTATCAGTAACAACAGGAACTTTTGCGTTTGATCATGATGATGAACGTATAGAATAATAATAATATTAGTATAGATAGTTTTATGTTTGTGCATAACTGTAGTTGCATCAAAAGTAATTGCTTTGGTTACGTAAAAGCACAACAGTTACGCGATCAACTAATTTTTATTATTTATAAAATGCAATTTATATTTTGTAAGGATACAAAGTACGCAATGCACTAACACTGAACGATGCGCGTTTCGAACAATATGCAAAACAACTCATGACAGGTGAATGCAGTGGACTGCCGCTGGCGTGGAATTTATGTACTGACTTGTGAGTCTCGGCTTCAGAAGAGGTCGTTTTCGTTTACACGTCGGCGCCAGCATTGGCAATCTGATGAGAACTGTTCGCTGTGCGGTCTGGCACCTGAATGATGAAAGTGTGGTTATGGGAGACTGTTTTTTGTGAAAAGTGGAAATATGGTATTAAAATGATCACAGCAAAACTTATAGTCCATGTTCTTGACAAGCTTCATGTGTCAAATTTTCTGCACTGCTGAGAGTATAAAAACCTAGATAGCGGTGCGTAGCACCTTTTTACTTAAGTCTTTGTGTCTTGTTTTCTAAGTGCCAAATAACATCAGAAACTGTCTTCTTCAGTAGTTGACTTTTTCACTAATGAACAATTTTCATTAAAAAAGTTTTGATCTGTTTACGTTCATATTAATGAAGGTTAGCCTTTCCTTTGCCCAGATATTGTAAAAACCTAAATAGCTTGTTGCTCATATACAGGGCGTTTCTTCTTAAGGTCTGAAAACCGCCAAAGCGACGTAAATGGCACTGAGGCATTTAATTTGATACGAGGCGCAGCAAATGCCGGGAAATACTCCAAAGGTAGACGACATGTTGAATATGTGACGTCACCAGATGACGTACTTCGCCCCACGTGCAGCGGTTGGGGTTCTCGATCCTCCTCTCGCTGATTTGGGGCGGTGCTGCAGATCGCTCCTCTAGGCTACTCTGTTTTCGTAAATGTAAACCGATTCATCATAGTCTCGTATTATCACTAACACGAGCACCATCGTATCACGTCGGATAACGCAAGAACGAAAACAGAGTACCATTATGGAGCCATGTGTAACACTGCGGCCTGTCCAGTTATATAATTCTATTTGCAGTGTCTGTGTTTTACGATGTACAGAACACTGAATAGTACGCCATAAAACACAGGCATTGCAAATAGTAAAATTAATACTTCATGCAGCGCAGGACGCAGTATATTGACGAGTAAACCCTCCAAACATGGGGTGTTGAAGTGTGTAATAAATACTTGCCTACAGTTTGGAAAACATGTTTCATGAAGTTTTATGTTTTCGATCATTGTTCTCAGAGTACAGGTATCGGCGTCTACCGTACTTCTGAAAACAGTGCTCCTAAGCTCTGCTGTTATCAATAACAGATAAGGAAGAGCAACAGTTTATTGTGTTTACATGAATTTTACTCAGGAGAGCCATCAGTTTCGCTCTACTTAGATTTCTTCACTGTAACTTGATCAGGGTTGTCTAGTAGCAATGCTAGGCCACAAAAATAAATAAATAAATAAATTGTGCGTCGTCGTCTTGTAACAGCTGGTAAATTTTTAATAAGTCACCATCTTCAGTGTAGCAAGAAAGTGTTTCTTAATTAAATAATGTTTACCATTCTGCAAGCATCAGAAGTTCATATTAATGTATCGATAAAATAAAGTCATGGATAACGTATATTCGTTACGATCAAATGGCTCTAAGCACTGTGGGACTTAATATCTGAGGTCATCAGTCCCCTAGAACCTAGAACTACTTAAACCTAACTAACCTAAGGACATCACACACATCTACGCCCGAGGCAGGATACGAACCTGCGACCGTAGCAGCAGCAGCAGCAGCAGCGCGGTTCCGGACTGAAGTGCTCGGCGACAGCTGCCGGCTACTCGTTACGTGTATAAGGCGTAATATGATAATGAAATTTTAGGAAACAGAGATTTCAGGCGAACTAAGTATTAGCAAACGACACAGTAATTGCATTACAAAGTTATCTTCTTGTAATTTCACGCATGAGCTACATTGTGATGCACTATTCGTCCTTACCTCTTGATATTTACAGAAACATTAACTGTAAACAGGCACTGTGATTTCACTTCCCAAGTATCAAATGGTTCAAATGGCTCTGAGCACTATGGGACTCAACTGCTGAGGTCATTAGTCCCCTAGAACTTAGAACTAGTTAAACCTAACTAACCTAAGGATATCACAAACATCCATGCCCGAGGCAGGATTCGAACCTGCGACCGTAGCGGTCTTGCGGTTCCAGACTGCAGCGCCTTTAATCGCACGGCCACTTCGGCCGGCTCCCAAGTATCACTCTGTCGTTTAGCTGCTTGCCTATTTCATGTAGGGGATTAAAGAAAGCTCTTTAAAGGAACTGTTTTGCGGAAATTCGCTACGGAGAAGAAAGAAATCGTCTTGAGCTGAAGCAACAGTCTCAGAGACTTGGTGCAAGTGTATACCTAAATGTCAGTATTCTTCTACCAATATGGAAGGTAGTAATAGGAGAGAACCTGCGGCGTCATGTCAAGGTAATGCCGCCACGGATAACAGCTGTGGACGCAAACTGCTACTACGAACATACTGTGAAATTTGTTTTACGTCCTCCAACGAGAGCCACGTTTACAACTCATTTTCGTCGTAATTGCATCTACTGACATTCTTACGCCAACTATTGTTTGTAATTTTCCATAACAATTACTTTATTCCTCAGTTTTCACTTACTCGCTACAGTAAAAGTAAATTCGTATGGAAGGATTGGCTGGGATTCCCTCAAAAAGAGTTATGTTCAACCACCTGTTGGCAAATTCTTTCAATTGGACGCCATTTATGCGACTTACCCGTCCTTAACCTACTCCAGAAATCCTACCGGGGATAGAGGACCTACAGTTTGAACTGGAAGTCGAACCACATTTAATTCATGGAATATCTTCACATGATTGAGACGTGAAGGCTAGCCTAGGTTAGAACAAGACTGAAAAATTTCAAGTGTCTGGCCGGGATTCATTGCCGCGACCTTACGGTCTCCAGGCTCGCACTGTACCACTAGACCACCAAGCCCGCCTCTTAGCTGTAAAAACTACTTAACAATTGCTACAATGAGAGTTTTATTGAATTCACAGTTGGCCGAAAACTCCGAAGTAAGTTACTGTTATTTCATAGGTTTCATGTTGGACTGCTATGGTTGAATTAAAAATTGGTATTGCCAAGCGATGGGGTCGTATACAGGGTGTTCAGAAATTGAGCCCAAACAAGGACGATAAGGGAGATAAAAACCAGTATATTTCGTAAAGAAACCATGTTTAGAAAACCCATATTGGGTGAACACTGAGCGTGCGTAGGTAATTCACGAGCGGTGCCTAACGTTGTTACACCAGATCTTAACTCGAGATACGTAGTATGTTCCGATGTCATGCTATTCGATATTGTGTGTCAGTAAACAGAGGGTAACGCTAGTATCTACATGACCAGTACTACTGGCAATCGATGGATCGGCCGGGAGGACCTGTACATTGTCCCGGAGGGTCTCCGGACCTCATCCCATTAGACTTCTTTCTCCAAGGCTACATGAAACCCGAAGTGATCCTACCCGTGTTGACTTGGAGGTGAAATTGGTTGCAAGAATTCGTGCAGCTGCCACACAAATACAGAACACATTTTCCAGTGGACACGGGACTCCCTCCCACGTCCATACCAACTCAGCCTGAGGTTAATGGCGCTCATTTTGAACAGTTATTTTGAATCAGTTGTGATCAGAACAAGAAAAGAAGAAATCTAATCCTGCTATCTGTCGTTGGAGATGCCGAGTAAGTTCTTTAATAGGCCACCATTGCCGAACGCTGGTTTGTCATGATTTACGATTGTGTTTTCAGTCATGTTTCCGCTATATGTATATGCCCTTCTAGCACGACGGCAAGTTGTGCTGTCAACACGGGGGGAAATTCTCAGTGATCCATCATGCTTCGTTTTTTCATTTGGACGTACCTTCAGGCGTAAGACATAGACCCAAATAAAAGCGTCGTACATTATCCGATTCTGTTAACACTTCCTGCAACAATTTAGTATTCATGTTAGAATCCATGTAAGTCATATGTTCATATCTCAAAACCTGTTGTTTTATTCTTACAGTACGAACAGAACGACTGATCTTGAGAGGACAGGACGCTGTTTTTCTGGGACACGACATTCATATGGTAAAAATCGTGTGTCCAGTGGAAGCTGCCTTGAATTTCGTGCATCTAAATAGCTCTTAAGCATAATGATAAAAGGAAAATCGCCGTACTGTAATAAATTGCTGACTTGATCATCACCTTTTTTTCCTGTTACGAAAACCTTTTTGCCGATACTGTTCTTACTACAGGAAATCGCTACTTACAGCCATCTGTGTGATCGGGATGGGGGTAAACTTACAGTTGATTAGAGCGCAGTGTGTGTCCAATCGCGAGAGGGAGGCAGTGGAGAATGAATCAGTGTGCCTGCACGAGAAGTTGTCCGCCGAGTTTGCGTACACTAGTGCGTCGCATCTCCAATATCGTGAGAAACAAGACGTTGGTGATCAGCGTCTTGGTTTATCGCCTTCCGCCTGCAACACCAGCTGGTTGATCGCTACGTACAAATTATGCCCGTTGTTAATTCGAAGAGAATACTGAAAAACTGCACGCTGCCTTTCTGAAGGCGGTTGCGTGGGCCATGTCGACTCAGGCAATATGCAACCATCTGTGCACGATCAGTTTCACATCTAGGCGCCCGTTGCGAACAACAGTACGTACACCAACAGCACGTTGGTGGCTCGAGCCGGAGAAGATAGGCAATCCAAGAATACCTAGGCGTCGAGTTCGCTGACGAGTGCAGGATTTAGTTGAACACCGGTGGTCATCGGCTGAAGGTGTGGAGACGGCCAGGTAGCAACACACATCTCAGGTATGCAGTCCCCGGGATTGAGGTCGGAGGTGGATCGGTCATGTTTTGGGTTAGTATTACGTGTACCTGTCGAATGCATGTCATCGTTATGAAACAGTATCTGACAGGTGTGCTGTATCAGGTCGTCCGCCACCGTAACTGCGTGGACAGCGCGCCGGTTTGTCATGCTGGGGGGAGGGGTCCGGGTTGATCGTCGTCGTCATCATCATCATCATCATCATCATCATCATCATCATCATCATTCCATCGTCATCGACACGCAAGTGGCCGAAGTGGCGTGGCCTCAAAAGACGTGCATCAGGCGACCAGTTCTACCCACCGGGAGACCCTCGCCCCACGACATTTCATTTCAGTATCAGGAGCCGTTAACCTGTTGTCGAGTCACACAGTCGACGTTTCGGCGATAGGTTCCTCTTTCAAGACGACAATGCACACGGCGCCCACCTCGCAGTGCTTTCCTCGAGGAGGCAAGAACCAGCAGAATGGAATGGCCCCCGAAACATGCTGACACGAACACGATCTAGCGCGCTTAGGACCATTCACAGGGACCCTTCTTATCTTACGCTGCCGGCCGCTGTGGCCGAGCGATTCTAGGCGCTCCAGTCCGGAACCGCTCTGCTACGGTCACAGGTTCGAATCCTGCGTCGGGCGTGGATGTGTGTGATGTCCTTAGGTTAGTTAGCTTTAAGTAGTTCTAAGTTTAGGGGTCTGATGATGACCTCAGATGATTAGTCCCATAGTGCTTAGTCCGATATGAACCAAATCTTACGCTGGGATCTGGCTGACCTCAGGACTGTGGCCGTCGAAGTGAGACAAGCTTGAGCAGCACTTCTCGATCAGCTTCTAAACAATGCGCCAAGAAGGATACAAGTACGTTACTATGCACCGTGTGATGCAACTGACTGTTGAATGTTATCGAGCAGCAGAATTTAAATTTCATCGATCTGCACTTTCCAACAGACTGTCTTTATTTTGGATATTAGTTTGTTTTCAGGTCCCAGTAGAACGATTATTATTAATAATTTTATTTTTAATTTCCAGAACACTTATTCATTCCCTGCTGCCCATGAGTCTAAGTAGACGCTCTTTCGCAGATATGCCGGTGACATGCTAGAGCATCGTAGTGGTGAAAACAGTAACGTTCATATGTCGATTAGTTACTTGATTTAACTGTCTAATCGTCAGCGTCCTTCTGTAGCACATTTCGAAAGCTTGCATTCCCTTCTTGTTTCAGCTGCTTGTCGTCCACGTTTCATTTACATACATTCAGAAGAGACTTCCTAACGCTTAAAATTTCTGTCGGATTTTAACAAAATCCCCCGTCTCAGATATGGTTTTCTTGCTATAGGCAGTGTGCATTTTGTATCGCTTCGTCGTGTTTGGAGTGTGAGAGTGGCAGTGTAATGAGTGCATGTTGGGGAAGGCAAAGTGGGACGGCACGGCGAGGCTGGCGCGGGCGGGCCGGTCTGTTTTGGGCTCGGAGGTTGGCAGCGCAGCCGCAGCAGCAGCAGCAGCGGCGGGCCGGCCGCGTGCGTGCGGCGTGGTGCCGGCGGTCGTTGAACCCTGGCCGCCCGGGTCCGCCGCATCAGCGGCCGCGTGGCCACATGGCGCAGCCCAGTCCCACATATGGCACTGCCGCTGCTCCTGGCTTTTTGCCGGCCGCCGCTACCCTCGGCTACCTGCGGCGCCGCCTCCTTCCCGTGCTGCTACCGCTCTCTCCTCTTCCGCTGTCGCATCCATTTAACAGCCGCCCAAGAATCCCCCTGCTTTGCAGCTTGTTGCATAGTAACGAAAAAGTTCTCAGCGATCCAGGAAAATTTCCGTACAGTATATCCGTACCAGAGTAGAAACGTGTCGCATCATACGTATCACGACATTACATGTCAAGGTGCAGTCAAAATCATTAGTCATTTCGAATTCGTCAAACAAATGTAATTGTGGTATGTCAGTGCACCATTTTAGCGTACGTACTGCACGTGAAGAGCTGCTCAATTACACTACTGACCATTAAAATTTGTACACCACGAAGATGACGTGTTACAGACGCGAAATTTAACCGACGGGAAGAAGATGCTGTGATATGCAAATGATTAGCTTTTCAGAGCATTCACACAAGGTTGGCCCCGGTGGCGACACCTACAACGTGCTGACATGAGGAAAGTTTCCAACCGATTTCTCATACACAAACAGCAGTTTACCGGCGTTGCCTGGTGAAACGTTGTTGTCATGCCTCGTGTAAGGAGGAGAAATGCGTACCATCACGTTTCCGACTTTGAAAAGGTCGGATTGTACCCTGTCGCGATTGTGGTTTATCGTATCGCGGTATTGCTGCTCGCATGCCTGTTAGGAGAGTATGGAATCGGTGTGTTCAGGAGGGTAATACGGAACGCCGCGCTGGATCCCAATGGCCTCGTATCAGTAGCAGTCGAGATGACCGGCATCTTATCCGCATGGCTGTAACGGATCGTGCAGCCACGTCCCGATCCCTGAGTCAACAGATGGGGACGATTGCAAGACAACAACCATCTGCACGAACAGTTCGACGACGTTTGCAGCAGCATGGACTATCAGCTCGGAGACCATGGCTGCGGTTACCCTTGACGCTGCATCACAGACAGGAGCGCCTGCGATGGTGTACTCGACGACGAACCTGGGTGCACGAATGGCAAAACGTCATTTTTTCGGATGAATCCAGTTTCTGTTTACAGCATCATGATGGTCGCATCCGTGTTTGGTGACATCGCGGTGAACGCACACTGGAAGCGTGTATTCGTCATCGCCATACTGGCGTATCACCCGGCGTGATTGTATGGGGTGCTATTGGTTACACGTCTCGGTCACCTCTTGTTCACATTGACGGCACATTGAACAGAGGACGTTACATTTCAGATGTGTTATGACCCGTGGCTCTACCCTTCATTCGATCCCTGCGAAACCCTACGTTTCAGTAGGATAATGGACGACCGCATGTTGCAGATCCTGTACGGACCTTTCTGGATACAGAAAATGTTCGACTGCTGCCCTGGCCATCACATTCTCCAGATCTCTCACCAGTTGAAAACGTCTGGTCAGTCGTGGCCGAGCAACTGGCTCGTCACAATACGCCAGTCACTACTCTTGATGCCGGCCGAAGTGGCCGTGCGGTTCTAGGCGCTGCAGTTTGGAACCGCGAGACCGCTACGGTCGCAGGTTCGAATCCTGCCACGGGCATGGATGTGTGTGATGTCCTTAGGTTAGTTGGGTTTAACTAGTTCTAAGTCCTAGGGGACCAATGACCTCAGAAGTTGAGTCTCATAGTGCTCAGAGCCATTTGAACCAACTACTCTTGATGAACTGTGGTATCGTGTTGAAGCTGCATGGGCAGCTGTACCTGTACACACCAAGATCTGTTTGACTCAATGCCCAGGCGTATCAAGGCCGTTATTACTGCCAGAGGTGGTTGTTCTGGATGCTGATTTCTCAGGATCTATGCACCCAAATTGCATGAAAATGAAATCACAGTTCTAGTATAAATTGCGTGAAAATGTTATCACATATCAGTTGTAGTGTAATATATTTGTCCAATGAATACCCGTTTATCATCTGCACTTCTTCTTGGTGTAGCAATTTTTATGGCCAGTAGTGTATATCGCCGTGCAGCGGGAAGAATCATGCCTCCTTCCGAGCCCGCTACGTGTCTTCTCTGCGCTCGTCACAATACGCCAGTCAGTAATGTTGATGAACTGTGGTATCGCGTTGAAGCTGCATGGGCAGCGTCAGTTTACGTGATTTCAAAGAAGTACATTGCTTATCTTCAACTATATAAAAATCTAAGGTCACATTTCGTAAAAGGATATGTAGAATATGAAATGGAGATCGTATGCTTTCACATCATATAATAAATTTAATGGTAAAGGATGCTTCTGTTAAGACAAACTCCTATATTAGAAGTTTACGTAGTCTATTTTACGCCATAGAAACGATTTTATTGTGAAAAGAATTACAGCTCATTAGTGAAAAATCGGACACCGCCACGCCCGCTAGATGGGAGCTCGCAGTAAACTACAGGCACGACAGCAGAATGGAATAAAAATGTCAAAGCAGCATCACTGTCATCCAGCCAAAGACAATTGTCTCTATGTTAAAATATGTTATAAAAATGTAGTGTCTAAAAAGATGTACTAACACATATGCCGCATCAGGAATTCAAAGCCACTGTGCATGACATTTCAAATCTTTGGCTCGTAAATAAAACAAATTGACGCTGGATGGCAGTATAAATGAATCGCTCTTCGTGCGTGTACGCTTCAATGGTGCCATAATTTCACTTTTTTTTTACGAATCCGAAGTAGCTAATGGCGTGATATGTGCAACGCAATACTTTTCTACTTCGGTATGGATATGTTGTACAATTGTTGTATAGTGTTTTATGCTTTAAATTCGCAGAGTTAGGAGTGTGTTTGTAAATTAGGCTACCACTGTGTGGTTATATTTTTCTAGGTCTGAAGATGGCCGTTACCGACCGTTATTAATCAAATAAACATTGTGATCCAAGACTGGAATTATAATAAAGCGAATATCATTCCTGCTTGTTCTCCGACCGCTGAGCCTTTGCAAGATGACTTCACACTGGAATGAAACCGCGCTTCCACACGCAATTAATTCTACTGGCACCGTTGAGATAATTCGGGTGGACACTTGGTGTCGTCATTCAGGCTGTGACACTAGAACTGAATCAAGAATCCAGTAATAAGAAATGTAAGCATAAATGCCCCCCCATGAACCATGGACCTTGCCGTTGGTGGGGAGGCTTGCGTGCCTCAGCGATACAGATGGCCGTACCGTAGGTGCAACCACAACGGAGGGGTACCTGTTGAGAGGCCAGACAAACATGTGGTTCCTGAAGAGGGGCAGCAGCCTTTTCAGTAGTTGCAGGGGCAACAGTCTGGATGATTGACTGATCTGGCCTTGTACCATTAACCAAAACGGCCTTGCTGTGCTGGTACTGCGAACGGCTGAAAGCAAGGGGAAACTACAGCCGTAATTTTTCCCAAGGGCATGCAGCTCTACCGTATGGTAAGTTGATGATGGCATCCTGTTGGGTAAAATATTCTGGAGGTAAAATAGACCCCCATTCGGATCCCTGGGCGGGGGCTACTCAAGAGGACGTCGTTATCAGGAGAAAGAAAACGGGCATTCTACGGATCGGAGAGTGGAATGTCAGATCCCTTAATAGGGCAGGTAGGTTAGAAAATTTAAAAAGGGAAATGGATAGGCTAAAGTTAGATATAGTGGGAATTAGTGAAGTGTGGTGGCAGCAGGAACAAGACTTTTGGTCAGATGAATACAGGGTTATAAATACAAAATCAAATAGGGGTAATGCAGGAGTAGGTTTAATAGTGAATAAAAAAATAGGAGTACGGGTAAGCTACTACAAACAGCATAGTGAACGCATTATTGTGGCCAAGATAGACACGAAGCCCATGCCTACTACCGTAGTACATGTTTATATGACAACTAGCTCTGCAGATGATAAAGAAATTGATGAAATGTATGATGAGATAAAAGAAATTATTCAGGTAGTGAAGGGAGACGAAAATTTAATAGTCATGGGTGACTGGAATTCGAGAGTAGGAAAAGGGAGAGAAGAAAACATAGTAGGTGAATATGGATTGGGAGGAAGAAATGAAAGAGGAAGCCGCCTTGTAGAATTTTGCACAGAGCATAACTTAATCATAGCTAACACTTGGTTCAAGAATCATAAAAGAAGGTTGTATACCTGGAAGAATCCTGGAGATAGTAAAAGATATCAGATAGATTATATAATGGTAAGACAGAGATTTAGGAACCAGGTTTTAAACTGTAAGACATTTCCAGGGGCAGATGTGGATTCTGACCACAATATATTGGTTATGAACTGCAGATTGAAACTGAAGAAACTGCAAAAAGGTGGGAATTTAAGGAGATGGGACCTGGATAAACTGAAAGAACCAGAGGTTGTAGAGAGTTTCAGGGAGAGCATAAGGGAACAATTGACAGGAATGGGGGAAAGAAACACAGTAGAAGAAGAATGGGTAGGTCTGAGGGATGAAGTAGTGAAGGCAGCAGAGGATCAAGTAGGTAAAAAGACGAGGACTAATAGAAATCCTTGGGTAACAGAAGAAATATTGAATTTAATTGATGAAAGGGGAAAATATAAAAATGCAGTAAATGAAGCAGGCAAAAAGGAATACAAACGTCTCAAAAATGAGATCGACAGGAAGTGCAAAATGGCTAAGCAGGGATGGCTAGAGGACAAATGTAAGGATGTAGAGGCTTGTCTCACTAGAGGTAAGATAGATACTGCCTACAGGAAAATTAAAGAGACCTTTGGAGAGAAGAGAACCACTTGTATGAATATCAAGAGCTCAGATGGCAACCCAGTTCTAAGCAAAGAAGGGAAGGCAGAAAGGTGGAAGGAGTATATAGAGGGTTTATACAAGGGCGATGTACTTGAGGACAATATTATGGAAGAGGATGTAGATGAAGATGAAATGGGAGATAAGATACTGCGTGAAGAGTTTGACAGAGCACTGAAAGACCTGAGTCGAAACAAAGCCCCGGGAGTAGACAACATTCCATTAGAACTACTGATGGCCTTGGGAGAGCCAGTCATGACAAAACTCTACCATCTGGTGAGCAAGATGTATGAGACAGGCGAAATACCCACAGACTTCAAGAAGAATCTAATAATTCCAATCCCAAAGAAAGCAGGTGTTGACAGATGTGAAAATTACCGAACTATCCGTTTAATAAGTCACAGCTGCAAAATACTAACGCGAATTCTTTACAGACGAATGGAAAAACTAGTAGAAGCGGACCTCGGGGAAGATCAGTTTGGATTCCGTAGAAATGCTGGAACACGTGAGGCAATGCTAACCTTACGACTTATCTTAGAAGAAAGATTAAGAAAAGGCAAACCTACGTTTCTAGCATTTGTAGACTTAGAGAAAGCTTTTGAAAACGTTAACTGGAATACTCTCTTTCAAATTCTGAAGGTGGCAGGGGTAAAATACAGGGAGCGAAAGGCTATTTACAATTTGTACAGAAACCAGATGGCAGTTATAAGAGTCGAGGGGCATGAAAGGGAAGCAGTGGTTGGGAAACGAGTGAGACAGGGTTGTAGCCTCTCCCCGATGTTATTCAATCTGTATATTGAGCAAGCAGTAAAGGAAACAAAAGAAAAATTCGGAGTAGGTATTAAAATTCATGGAGAAGAAGTAAAAAGTTTGAGGTTTGCCGATGACATTGTAATTCTGTCAGAGACAGCAAAGGACTTGGAAGAGCAGTTGAACGGAATGGACAGTGTCTTGAAAGGAGGATATAAGATGAACATCAACAAAAGCAAAACGAGGATAATGGAATGTAGTCAAATTAAATCGGGTGATGCTGAGGGGATTAGATTAGGTAATGAGACACTTAAAGTAGTAAAGGAGTTTTGCTATTTGGGGAGCAAAATAACTGATGATGGTCAAAGTAGAGAGGATATAAAATGTAGACTGGCAATGGCAAGGAAATCGTTTCTGAAGAAGAGAAATTTGCTATCGAGTATAGATTTAATTGTCAGGAAGTCGTTTCTGAAAGTATTTGTATGGAGTGTAGCCATGTATGGAAGTGAAACATGGACGATAACCAGTTTGGACAAGAAGAGAATAGAAGCTTTCGAAATGTGGTGCTACAGAAGAATGCTGAAGATAAGGTGGGTAGATCACGTAACTAATGAGGAGGTATTGAATAGGATTGGGGAGAAGAGAAGTTTGTGGCACAACTTGACTAGAAGAAGGGATCGGTTGGTAGGACATGTTTTGAGGCATCAAGGGATCACAAATTTAGCATTGGAGGGCAGCGTGGAGGGTAAAAATCGTAGAGGGAGACCAAGAGATCAATACACTAAGCAGATTCAGAAGGATGTAGGTTGCAGTAGGTACTGGGAGATGAAGAAGCTTGCACAGGATAGAGTAGCATGGAGAGCTGCATCAAACCAGTCTCAGGACTGAAGACCACAACAACAACAACAACAAGCATAAATGTTGAATCTCAAAATGAGGTTTGCGCAGAAATAACATGGAGGCATGATTGAGGCTTATATAGCAAGTAGGCGCTCGTAAACGAAGATCCTCTCATGAAACTCTTTGGAATAAAACAAGTAATCCCCGGGCACTCGAACCAGTCTGTAATTCCCTGTTGAAAGCGAAACATTACTACCATAGAGATGTCAGATAATCACTGAGTTTGGATTTTCTCGCAAAAACTAAGTTTTGCGAGAAACTGATTGCTATCTTCCTCACTACAAGAATCATCGCCACTGCCTCTTTCATTCCTTACTCCCAGTTCATGCCCTTATCTTCCTTTTCCTACTGCGCAGGTGGTTGACACACTAATTTCTGTTGTAGTGGAGAGCGTTGTCATTGTGCCTTTCTTGGCTACAATAATGCGTTCATTGTGCTGTTTATAGAAGCTTACCCGTTGTGGCCGTGCGGTTAAAGGCGCTTCAGTCTGGAACCGCGTGACCGCTACGGTCGCAGGTTCGAATCCTGTCTTGGGCATGGATGTGTGTGATGTCCTTAGGTTAGTTAGGTTTAAGTAGTTCTAAGTTTTAGGGGACTGATGACCTCAGAAGTTAAGTCCCATAGTGCTCAGAGCCATTTGAACCATTTTTTTTGTAATTGCAACGTCAGAACAAAAGTAGCCTGAAGAATTATAAAGCAACTACGGACACTATTGCGACACAAATGAAGTAGTATTTGTGTGTGCTGTCGGAAATTTGTACGGGTCTTTCGAAAATCGACTTTCATCTTAGATCTGGTTGTGATTTTCTGCTGCCCTAACTGAACAACTACCTATGTTTTTGAACAAAAAAAAAAAAGTTCAAATGTGTGTGAAATCTGACGGTACTTAACTGCAGCGCCTTAGACCGCTCGGCTATTTTGAAACCTCATTCTCATTTTCAGCCTATACTTTTTGCTGATTCCATGTTCATCAAACTTTCGTTAAATGAAACTCACAGTTATTCTAAGTTTTTGTTAGGTCATTTGAATTATCGAGAGTAGTGTGTACACCCGTTATAAATGACACAAAGTACTTCAGATACAATGTGAAAATGTGTGTGTGTGTGTGTGTGTGGTGTTTACGTTACGCCGATTGAAGATGGGTGGAAAGCAGAAATGCGTCCAGTCATTAATAAAACTACATAAGAAATGATATAGTTGTTGTATAGAAAAGTAATTTGATCCTCAGCCACGGAGGCCAGCTACCAGTATGAGGGCCAAATTAATGGGGCTCAAGCTGAGAAGAACCAGGTAGACGGATGGGACTGAGGCAGCGCGCTTAAATAGCCGAGGCAAACTCGCCTAGTGATGCAGTAGACGAGTCTGGGCAGCGCGTGCGATTTGGGTGTCTGGTGTGCGCGTTGCGGCCGCACAGCTGCGGCGTGAGTCAGGTGGCAGCGGCAGCAGCGGGGAGGCTTGGCAACGCCGGCGCGCCGCGGCCACAGCTACAGCTACAGCCAGGGCTAGAGGCAGGCAGACCCTCAGCCGGCGACTGCGCCTGGCGGCCGGCAGCCAGCCACGCACCCGCCGCTTCGCCGCCGCCTCCCCCACTGGACGCTACGTGACGCGCTACTATCATACTTGGCAGCGGCTCTACGCGCTCACGCCGCGACACTCCACTCACCTGCTGCGTTTCGCAACGCGACGTGCTCCGCAATCCGACACCGCGACGCCACCCTCCCCGACGCGCTATTCTTCACGTATTTCGCACACGCTTTTGTCTGCGCTACAAGTGTCTCGCATTCACGAGCCCCCCCCCCCCCCCCCCCCAACACACTTCTGGCAGTCATTTCACGCGTCCCACCCGCATGTGTGCACAGCTGGCTGGGGTTGATGATTAAACAATGGCACAGTTAAGTCAGGAATCAGCGAACACATGCACTTCACTGACAACTCTGGCTTCAACTTACACCTGTTTATAGTTGAAGTGGCAGTACTTCGGGAGCCGCAGTGCCAGGCTCCCATTGGTGTGTTGCTGACCTGTACAGTCCTCCTCCTCCTCCTCCTCCTGCACTTTCCCCCTACCGGCAGATGGTGGGCTTTGTTATTTACGGATTTGGCAAGGTTAGTAAGGTATGGTAGGATGCCATCCTATCGCCCCCCCCCCCCCCGCCAACCCCCCCCCCCCCCCCCGCCCCTCACACCGGATTGGATTATGTGTATTGCAGCTGTCTGTGTTAGTGTCACTCATGAGAAAGTGGGGGAAAGTTTTCCAAATGTTTGCAAATCGTGTAACTGAGGCGGGATTTAGGTACCAGCCCGTTTTCACGTAGTAGAGTGTGGGGAAACCGCCTAAAAATCACATCCAGATTGGGTTGCGAACGTTCCCGTCCCGGATGCTGCACCTTAGCACGCACGGCTCTCATGGCCAGGTTTTACAGTACTGAATGCTAGATGTAAGGTGACAACTACATTGCGCAAAAAAATAAAAGCATCACTTTTTCGAAACCCCGTAATTATCTCCCATTCTGGCGCATGAGTTTAAAATTTGATTCATGGCCCATAAGTTTAAAATGTGGCTCAAAGATGCCTACAGTATTTCTCTGTAATGATGGAAAAGCGGGGCGTCACCCTCGGCTCGGCAGCGTTCAAACGACAAGGTGTCCGCACATGCGAAAAAAGGCCACAGCTCGGAAGTCCACATGACGTGCAAGGTGGCTTAATGATGTCCCATTGGCACCAACTTTCACCGTAATTCTCCCCTACTCCACTATGCAGCGTCGCGGGATGGGAAGGTCGTCACAAACCCTCTTACGCACATTTCACTCCTTCTTATTACACCTCAACTATGGAGGTCAGAACAGTGACAAGCAGCGTTGTAATCACGTGGTTTTCTTGTGGTGGATGGCCAAGGAAAACATTTCAGATCAACCACCGCTCAGAAACGGCATGAAAACGCCTCAGGGGGTGCCACAAAGAACGTCGCTTGGGGCGTTAGTTCCCACAAATTTGCCGCGCGGTGCGGCTCCTCCCGTCGGATGTTCGAGTCCTCCCTCGGGCATGGGTGTGTGTAAGTTAGTTTAAGCTAGATTAGGTAGTGTGTAGACTTAGGGACCGATGACCTCAGCAGTTTGGCCCCGTAAGACCTTACCACAAATTTCCAAATTTTTTCCACAAATTTCGCGCTCAAAAATGATAGTTCGCAGTACGATGAGCAACGGGACCATGTTCTTGACAGCGTTCGTCAGTACTGGCACCCCTTTGGTGTTTAAACGCTACTCTAAGGACATTGTGAGGCTGCAACTGCATTGAACGCCATGTGACCGCCTTGGAGTGTAGCGCGACCGCAATTTTTCTCTGCTGTAAAGCTTGGAATCGCAAGGAACTATTGAAAACCAGTCTGAACGTCATCCGAAGCAGCAAAAGTTCGTTACGCATTTTCAGCTTTTCCTTTACGCTCCCTCCTATGTCTTGATCACGGGGGGGATACAAAGTTAAGATAAGCGTGCATATAATGGCAAAGGGTCCCTCTAAGGCCCCCAGTTCGGCAACAACATGCTTGGTGTCACCTACGCACTTTTGTTTGGTTTCACCTACGCACTTTTGTTGAACGCATTACAATTACTTGTCAGTCACATCGACACGCAGTCAGCATCGTGGCTGTAATAGCGACTGAGGGATAGGCAACCTCTCCGACACGCGTCGGGTGGAGTATGCCTGCCTTCAGGCGCTCGAGCAGCCGCAAGCCATAACGTGCTGAATTATAGTGTGTAAGTGGCACCGAGGGTGTTGCCAAGCTGGAAGATCTTAGAGGTATTCTTTGCCAGTTTATGACGTCTCTTGATATTAAGTTCCCACCCCCCGCATAATACGTTAGGCGCCATGTTAGGCCGGAGCAAGCTGTCAAATCTTTCGCTTGAACAGAAGAAATGAAATTAATGTTTACCGAAACTACATGATGCTGTTTAGGTTTAGTTTGTAGTGCAATGAAAGACTCGCTTGAAAGTCGCAAGCACAAGCAGTACAGCCAGACTCCGAATGTCGCTCGCCGATATGGCGTATCCGCCAAACATTGTCACTGTTTTCTATGCAAAACTCACTTGAGTAGTCTCTCCAGTTTAGTACTGAGTTCGCTGGTTGTACAGCAGTGGTGGCCCGGTAGACATGGCGAGCAGACGACCTTCGGCTCGATGCGGAAACACGCCTTGCTGACACAAGGCAATGCGGAGCGGCGCTTGCGGTTGGTGGTTGTGTGGGTGGGGCTCGCGCTGAGTGTCGCGTCCATCATTCCGGCGAAATGGGGCACAGGCACTGTCGCCTTATCTGCCGTTGTATCTCTCTGCGTTTTAAGTATCGCGTGGAGAGTCCACTACACGAAAAACAGATTCCGTGGGCCACTGAACGGCATAAAATGCTGTATTGTAGGAGAGAAGCATTAGTGTTCTTGGCCAGTTTTATTTTATTGGCAATAGTCTGTGGTTCAAGACATCTTCACATGGCTAACGTTTCGTTCCCTATAGAATACAACAGCAGTTGAAACTTAATGAGGTCAGCAAGCCGAACTAATTGTACCTATCGAAGCGAAGGCCGTTGGATGGTGGCGTCATTTAATCACAGCAAAGATCGCGAAGTCGCGCCGACGTGTGTTATGGAGCTTGTAGTGGGAAAGAGTTGGCCAGATTTTCTTAATTTAGCAGTAAGGCCCACAACTTGTTTAATTTGAATCTTCTTCCTGTTCTGTTGAATTTGTTTGCGTGCTTTGGAGTGTCTACGGCCCCTCCGAATGTCCTGGCATACAGTAATGATTGCATCTTGAAAAAACCGCTGTATCAGAGAAACGGAATTTGGTGTTCTCTGATCCCTGTGCTTAATCACCAATCATCGATTGTGTTTCCCAGACAACAATTGCTTTTGTGTTCCTCATGCGGCGTTGTAATCGTTTTAGTGTCATGCAAGGGATTAGGTCCTCTGCAGTGTTCAGATTTTGGGGCACATTTCTTGTTGATTTTAATCACGTGCGTTAAAACGGTTTTTTCTTAATACTCATATCTGTGACTTTCTGAGAATGCGAGGCAGAAGTTCGTTATGGTTATTACTTGTTTCTCGTATCAGCTTTAGGTCTTTCAGGGCGTACTACTCTGTTTGTCAGAGTAGCCGTTTATCGTGGAAATATTTCTTCAATTGTCGAGCTCTTCCTCCAAGTACTCCAATTCACAGATTCCTTTAGTCTGATGTTGATACAACAAGAAGGCAGACAGCGGCCATAAAAACCTGCGCTGTACGATAAAACTTTGGTTTCCTTCCAGGTATTTATAATAATTTCTTATGGAAATGGTGACAGACTGGAAACTAAATGATTGTATCGCCTACTGGAAATAGAAACAGAGTGAAAACTAAATTGTTGTAGCGCCTAAAACTTGCGCACCTCTTATTTCGTAAATGGTTCAAGATATCGAAATGGGGTTTACGGCAAATGACAGTACTAAGGGGAACGTACATCTGTTACATGAGTAAATGCTCTTCTTTCTTGTGTCAACTATTGAATCGAGTATTTTTTTTTCCAGTGCAACGATTTACATTTTTCTTTGACGCTATTCGAAAGTTCATGAGAGGACGAGAACAGCGATGTAACTCTTGTCATTGTTGGTATTGAATCTTCTCGCAAAAGATTCCGAGAAATGAGTTTCAATTGGAAGACTAGGAGCCCGCAATATGCTACTGCGGCGTAAACACTTACAAGTGCTCGTGCATCACTTCGCTGTTACTGTGTTTATAACCAAATTAATCATCGTCCCAATAAGTGAACGAAGAAACGAGGCACAGGCAACTGCAACAGTCGGTTCCGGTTAGATGTGCCACTGCAGTCATATTCGTAAACAAAGTGTCTGAACTGGAAAGTGTGCAACATGGTTTTAAATTGAAAGTGGAAATGGATATAAGGAGTGCCAGTTACGCAGAAGCACGTTGTTTTGTTTTACAGGTTGGAACGCACTTTTATCCGAACTTCAGACGTTCCTTTCGTCCATCCTTCGAAGCTTCCGTGGTGTCGCGCGAAGTACCACGCGTGTCGACGGGCTGAATGCAACCACTTATGACGATGTGCAGCGCGAGAGACGAAGTAACGCGACGTACTGCTTCTCGGATTTAATTTGAAACGTTTACGGATGGATCCGATTCCATTCACATTTGACTCACTTTCGGAAGGACGAGGATTGAGATTCGCGTCCGACGATTCAGATTTAGGTTTCCCTGATTTCCGTTAATCGCTCCAGGCAAATGCTGGGATGGTTCCTGTGAAAGGGCACCGCCAATTTGTTTCCCAGCCTTGAAACAGTCCGAGCTTGTGCTCCATGTCTAATGACCTCGACGTCGGCGGGACGTTAAGCCCTAATCTTCCTCCGTTCCTTCCGCACTGCTACATTAGCAAATCACTACAAATAGTGATTGCCAGTGTTCGCGAAACAGGATTAAACAACTCACAACTCCAAAGTCAATACTTAAAAAGCCCTGTGGCTGTTTAACTAATTTCGGAAAGGATTCCCTCATACGACCACTTAGACTGGAACAGGTCTACCGCCTCAAAATGGTCACTAACGACCTCCAGCGAGAATTCCCACATAAAACAAATAACTAATACAATTAACAGTCACTAGGGAAAGAAACATATTAAACGTCACTCTCAAATCTGCGCGAAAGCAGATTTATTGATATCAGTTAACCCTGTCGCTTATATCGAATATCACCTGCAGCTACCTAATGTCTCCACACTCTGCTCTGGAACCTGTTTTTACCAAAGAAGCCCACGCTCACTAATCTGCAACACCCGCAGAGGAAAACAAGACTGCCTTATCAAAATTCTACGCCCGCTCATGCGTACTCATTTTCGAATGCTTTGAAGGCCTTCCGTACAGGACAAGCAGTCTCGTTGATGACGAAGGATCACTAACTCCAGACTTACGAAATGGTAACCACTTAAATACAAATTACGAGGATCCACGTCGACACCACGAGGGCTATCAGCTGATCCTCGATTTCAGCGAGCTCTAGACGGCTCCATGGAATTTTTTAGCATATAGGCCTTTCAGCCAATCAGATTCAGGAGCAGAATGTAGGCCTTGTCCTTGGCCATTCCTGCATGGCGCTGTTCCTGCGTACAGCGCTCCTGTAAAGTGAATCGGCCAAGGTCGCTAACCCTCCATTGTGCTGTGGCGCTCGACTCGTAGGTAAGCTGGTTCGGAATCCCGCTGGTGGATGAAATTTTCACTGCCATATTTGGTCTAAAAGGACAGGAGAGGTGGTAGCATAAATTTTCTGATGACCAATCCTCACACCGATGTCTTGGATTAAATTCCGAACCTCCCCGCAGTGTCTCATAAACTGAGGGTATGTGACAGTGTTGATGGTGATCCGTCTGTCAGACGGGAACATTAAGCTCAGCAGCACCCGTGGTGCTATTTGCGAGGAGTAGGCTATGTGCCAGCACCGGGTTTCACCCTACCTCTTCTCTCATCATCTCCAATATCAACACTACACTACACTCACTCCCGCCCCCCCCCCCCCCTCACCTTACAGTCATCTACGCATAACAGATATACTTACATACACAGCTCTCATACTTTGTGAAGGGAAGGTGCCTATTGGCGCGAAGGCTGGGAAAAACCTTTCCAATTGGCGGCTGAACCTGCCCTTCGGGGTCTCCCAGCCATTCACGCCATACGGCTTAGCACCCGTTCAGAAGGATTAGGGAAAATCCAGCTCATCTTCCTCAGGCGAACAAAACCCACTTCCCCTTGCTGCAGCAAACTGGCTGAGGTAAAGCATAAGTAGTATTGTCACGTATTGTAGGAAGTCCACGAAGAGGTCGAGCGGATACTACAGCGGGCACACAAATTAGTAGTAATTTACTAAAACTTGAACATCGTAAATAGTTAACCTTGGAAACAAGTAGAGTCCACACGGATGACATGAAGTAGATGCTGTCGTTGACATAACATTTAGCACTTCATTACAGAATGAAAGCTTCACACCAGGATACAATAGTGTTTAACTGATCATAAGTTCAGAATAAATGTTCTATTCTCACGCAGCCGGATCTGAACTAAGACGATACTGTCGTCGTAAGCACAGGTTACAATTGATCGCCGATTCCTTGGAAAGTCGGCACTGCGCTCGGGCATAAACAACTTTCCGGCTGCTGCGGCGTAAGGAAGCTCTTGGGGTCCTGTCTCTGGCGACATCTCCGGTTCGTTGCGGCTATCTTTACTTGTGGTGCCGTCTTAAGGTATCAACTTTTGCATGAGGCCGGCCGCGTGGTTCTAGGCGTATCAGTCCGGAACCGCGCTGCTGCTCCGGTCGCAGGTTCAAATCCTGCCTCGGTCATGGATGTGTGTGATGTCCTTAGGTTAGTTAGGTTTAACTAGTTTTAAGTCTAGGGGACTGATGACCTCAGATGTTAAGTCCCATAGTGCTTAGAGCCTTTTTTTTTCATGAGACCTCATTCGGCGGACGACAACTCAAGTATTGCCTTGAACAACGTAAATACTTCACGCTTAGTGTAGAATGTTTTACAGTAGGAAATATACGGACATTGTACTTGTCAACAGTGCTAGAGGTATGTGGTAGATATTATACTCTGCGTATAATGGGCAATAATACAGCAATGTTTCGCCATGGGGGTGAAAGTCATATAGTGACTTCTGGTAACGCGCTCTTGGTTTGCTGCCATGCCACTTGTAGCGCTGCTTTCTCACTGACTGTTTCTTAGTCGTACATGTTTGTTTTCGTTTCATAATTAACTGCACTCTTAGAATTGCGTTGTATATATGTCACTCGTATTCTTATTGCATTCGAGTAGGGTAATTGATTCCAAATTTGTTATTGTTTCATACAAAACAGAGCTGCTTTCGTTTGCATGGTTGTACTGAGGACTTACGTGTATCTGTTATTGCTTACGAATTTGAGTGTGAACCGCTCGATTTAAATGCACTGTAAGTATATTGCTCAAATTCTACGTTATTTCTGTTTGCATCCTTTTCCGTACTTTCTCACATTTTATGGAGAACTCCATGTTAGCAGCTTCTGACAGTTTTGGTATTTAATTTTATCGTATCTTTCCACGGAATTAGTGGAATTCTGCTTTGAGTGGTGTTGCCATTGAGTGCCAAGCATTTCACAGAGTCTTGCAGAGTACGGGTGCAGATGAGTGGGCCCTATGTTCAAAAATGTTCAAATGTGTGTGAAATCTTATGGGACTTAACTGCTAAGGTCATCAGTCCCTAAGCTTACACACTACTTAACGTAAATTATCCTAAGGACAAACACACACACCCTTGCCCGAGGGAATCCTCGAACCTCCGCCGGGATCAGCCGCACAGTCCATGACTGCAGCGCCCGAGACCGCTCGGCTAATCCCGCGCCGCAGTAGGCCCTATGCTTTGTGGTCTTGATGACTAGAGCATTCTCCCTTGCAAATGCTAAAAATGCGACAGTAGTTACGGAAACGTTTTCGCACGTTGTTAAAGAGGGAGGGGGGGGGGGCTACAGACAGTACATTTTAACGGAAGTCAATGAACAATTTCGGTGACTTCCATTGAAAGCGAGAGTACGAAAAATGAATGGATGAGAGCAAAAATAAAGCACAATACGATCAACGTATTTATGTTGCCATTTAAAGAGTGCGTAACACAAGAAGAATGTTATAATGAGGAACATAATTACCATTTAATAACAGCCATTCGGTCGAAATGGCAATATTGGGTTTTACAATGAATACACTTTACCATCGGGCTACCGGCCCCACTCATAAAGTATAAATGAAAAATACTATCATATGATACTCAAATTTGGAAGAGCAATAATACGGTTTCTGCTCGTATTCACTGCCACACCACTTCGAGTGCTGCTGTCGTTCTCTGTTTCCGTGTCGTAACACGGGGATTGCACTTCTAATATTTGGTCCTACTTTTCATTTGCGTATTTCAGCCCGCTAATAGGCCATCAGTTCCGAGATTTGACGACAGCGAAGGTTGGTACAGGCCGATAATAATTCCCAGGGCACTGTAACAGAAGTGGATGTGTGGGTCGCGTGCGAACAAAGGCCGCAGCGGGAGGGATTGAAATCAGTGTGCGCCAGTAGCCAGTAGCCAGTAGCGGGTGGCTGCCTGCCCGGCTGAGCGGCTGGCTAATCGAGCGTGCGATATCGCCGCGCCGGTCACAAGGTTGGCACGCCTGCGCTACTGTGTCAGTCGGCTACAGTGGCGCGGCACCAGCGCGCTGCCCTCACCCGCCAACGCGCCATCCCGCCGCTCTTCTGTCTGTCCAATCGTCCTCTCGGGCTAAACGCTGCTACACTAGACTCGTCCTGTCTTCGTTTTAACCGAAAGCGATTAGCCAAATCTTTGCACTGTTAAATGTGTTACCACAAATGTTGCGGTTGCCATACGCATAGATTGACGCGAGAAGAATTACTGCGCTAAAATTAGTGTGCCAGGCGAATCTAAGTAGTGCGGCTCGTGGTCTTGCGGTAGGGTTCTCGCTTCCCGCGCACGGGGTCCCGGGTTCGATTCCCGGCGGGGTGAGGGATTATTTTCTGCGTCGAGATGACTGGGTGTTGTGTGTCTTTCATCATCATTTCATCCTCATTCACTCGCAAGTCGCCGTAGTGGCGTTAAAGAACTTGTGGAACGGCAGCCGAACCTCCTCGCGGGGGGTCTCCCGGCCACCAATGCCATACGCTCATTATTATTATCATTAATCTGAGACAAGGAAAAAGACGCATCGCGAAGGAATTATCCAAATGGGACGGAAATCAGTAAATGTGATACAGACGAACAAATGATTACAATTTCAGAAAGATTGCTAGCTTTATTCCAGATTTCTGATGTTTTCAAGATAAATGGCTTCTCAGGTATTCGGCTTGGAATTGATTGAGAGAGTTGTTGGGTGTCTTCCTGACTTGTTAGATCGTCAAAATCCCAAGATGGTTGCAGGGCCCTGCCCATAGTGCTCCAAACATTCTCACCTGGGGAGAGATCCGGCGATCTTGCTGGACGAGGTAGAAAATCTCGCCGGGCGTAGGCGGGCAGTATCTTGCTGAGTGTAAACCCAGGATGGCTTTCTGTGAAGGGCAACAAAACAGGGCGTAGAATATTGATGACGTAGCACTGTGCTATTTGGGCGCAGCGGATGACAACCGAAGGGGTCCTGCTATGAAATAAATGGCACTCCAGATCGCCATAGGCGGGCGGCAGTCACGTTGGTATCCCACTGCTGTCCGGAGTGTCCTCGGGCTGTCTTGACTGGGGTAGCATGTCTTCAGTGATGAACAGAGCCCCGTTCACCAGCAAACAAGTGTCTAGAGACACCCCAAACAATGCTGGAGTACCAACCTGACTGTCGCCCGCCTACGGCCCTACCACCGTGAGTGATGGTCCCCTTTGGTTGCCATCCATGGCGTCCTTAGGCACGGCGGTACATTCTACTCTCCGTTTTGTAAGCCCTTCATCTTGTGCTTACTTTTCAGCAAGATAATATCCGTCCACGGACGGCGATGGTTTCCACTGCTAACAGCCTACACACGGCTTGTTTTCGTGATCGCCAAACCCTATCATGGCCAACAAGGTCACCGTATCTCACCGCATTTGAGAACGTTTGGAGCATTATGGGCTGGGTCCTCCAACCATCTCGAGACTTCGACGATCTAACCCGCCAGTTGGACAGAATTTGGCTCGATATCCCACAGAAGGACATCCAACAACTATGTCAATCGATGCCAAGCCGAAAGGTTTCTTGCATAAGGGCCAGGATTGGATTAACGTGGTATATTGACTTGCTCAATCAGTAAAACTCTTTTTTTAAAATATATCATCCAAATTATCTGGAATTTTAATTATTTATTTGTCTACCCAAGTACATATCAACCGATTTCTGTCCAATTCGGATAATTACTTCGTGGTGAATTTTTAATGGTATAACTAAACATTTTATGTGGCGTATCTTGATATATAGCATGCCTGCATTTACTTACGTAATCCACAAGCCACTGTGCAGTTCAAGTTTGCACCCGGAAGTGGAAACGGCTTTGGGAGCTGTGTATCGATTGTGGAGGAGAGTATTTCTAAGAGCCAATGCCCAACAAGTAAAAGGTAAGCGTAGAAAAATTTTATGGACAGATTTCCGTAATTTTTTTAAACATACCTTATGTAATTTAGTACATCCGTTCTAGGACTCTTCTTGAAAACAGGTACGCCAGGTAACTCATCGTTGCTCTAGCGACCTACGACAATCTGCTGCTAGAAGAGGAGCAAGCTCTTTTACATGACATCTGTAGAATCTGACAGGTGTTTTATCTGGTCCTGACGCCTTTCCATTACAAAGCGATTGTACTTGTTTGTCAGTAGTCACTTTACATTTTAATCTTAGAAAATAGGTAGCGAATGCAGGTAGACAGTGGTCGATATTTACTCAGTGGAGGCGACAAAAACGAACGGAACGCGGAGAAAGACACTAGGTGGCGTTATTTTAAGCCTGCCCTTCGAAATTCTTTCTTTCTTTACTTACGTTACAAGCATCTTATCCTCGCACGTAAGTACACAAACGACAAAAAGAAACACCTCAAAAGAATGTTAATTTCGTAACAGGCCGTAAGCTATACAACAATTATTGTTATTAATTTATTGGGTATCGGTACGTGCCAAATTGATTCTGTAGTTCGTTGTGACAATGCAGAGTATACATTAGTTTATGTCGTATGCTGGTACGAAGTTAGTTAGACTTAGCAAACGACAGATTCAGACGTAAACCAATTTAGATCAGTAGTGTAAAGAAACGTGTAAACAAGACGAAAATGAAGCACAGGATGTACAGAGAAATCACAGTAAAAATGAAAAAAACGTCGTTAGTACATGTTTAGGATATTCCCAGTTCAGTCCGTATTAAATTATACAAGAAATGGGAAAGAGAGCTTGGCGCGTACAGCTGAGTATCGCCACTATGAAGCTTTTCGGAGTTTATCTTCCCGTCTTCAGGTTCCAGATATTTTAAGAATGTTTAAAGCCAGATGGCTCTACGACTCAGAGTTGTGCTTGCAAGTGGATCAGGAAGCGAAGCAACGTGCAGCTGGAACAGTAAAACCGGCGCATGTAACAGTTAACATAAGTGGAATTGACGCCCCCCCCCCCCCCCCCCCCCAATGACTAGTAGTGCACTTCATTTTGCTTCACGTGATGAATGGATCTGCCATTGTAACATAACTCGATGTGTGTGTGTTTAAGCGCGCAGTTGTGGGGAGGCAGGGACATGACTCCATTTTTCCCTGTATATTTGTTTAGACGTTTGCCGATATGCATAGTCAATTCCCAGATGCGCGCGCTGGACAAGACTTGGGTAATGCAGAGCAGAGTGTCGAGACGTAACTACACGGCGACAACGTCACTGCACGCCGTGTCGCGCTGCTGTTTTCTTGGGCAACCACCGGCCGCGCTGTAACAATGGTGCGGTTGCGTTGTTCCGCTCTCTCCGACGCGCCAAGGTCGCTGTGCAGCTCTCGCGCTGAGCGCGGCCGAGCGCTGCCGAACTGCTCCGGCGAGCCCCGAGCCGCGCGGGTGCTGCGTTGCGCAAGTCACAGGCCGGCACTGCGCGCGCAGCTCTCTACACCTGTCGCTGTTGTCCGCAAGAGCAGCGCGCCGGCTGCCTGCTCGCTTGCCTACCTGCTTGTCCACATGGCGGACGCCACTATCTTTGTCGGCAGGCAAAGTGCTTGTCGCATACCATTTGCTCCATATATTGATTACCAGTGTACGTGTAAACGCTGCGTAAACTTCACTTTCGTCATCACTTCCGTACAGTGCTTACTTATACAGTTTCGTGAACAACTAACCAGTGAGCAAATTATTTATTGCTTTCGTAACTTGTTACACACCAGTTAAAAACAATAGAATTTCTTAGCAGACAATGCGCCAGTACCGTGTAATATCGCCTCAGGCCTTTATAATGGCCTCATTTCTGTGAGAGAAAGAGACTGCAAAAGTTTCGTCAGGTCAGTTGAAGCCACTCGTTAATAATTAGATTCTATAGAGCTTCCAAAAATGTTCAAATGTGTTTGAATTCCTAAGGGGCCAAACTGCTGAGGTCATCGGTCCCTAGACTTATACACCATTTAAACTAACTTAACGCTAAGAACAACTCACACACCCATGCCCGAGGAAGGTCTCCGAACTTCCGGCGGGAGGGGCCGCGCAGTGCGTGACATGGCGCTTCAAACCGCACGGTCACTCCGCGCGGCTATATGGTAGAGTTGCCAAATTGCAGTCAAGTTGAGGTGCGGTATGCCGCCTGAGATCAGGAGCGCGTGCGTGCAGCCCTGGCAACACGACTGTTTTCATCTTGGAAGTGTGCGCAGCATCAAAATGAAGACGTAGAATTGAACAGCCCTCCTACCCTCGCTGAATAATAAAATTTTAAGATTTTTTTTCTATAACGCGGGGTCACAGTCATAATATATTTCTTTAAAGTCAGTACCGCCATTATACTGTTGTTTATTTGCAGTGTTACACTTACATTTACACTATCATTATTCCGGCTTCAAAGTGCCATTATCAAGTGTTTTAAGTGTTATCCAGTGCCTAAGATGGCATACTCTCGTATTTAAAATGCACTTTTAGACACAATAGTGTATTTTAAATACGAAAGTATACCATCTTAGGCACTGCATAACACTTAAAACACCTGATAATGGCACTTTGAATCCGAAATCATGATAGCGTAAATGTAAATGTAACACTGCAAATGAACGAGTCTAATGGCGCTACTGACTTTAAAGAAAAATTTTAAGACTCTCTTGAGACTGAGCTGTGTATCTCTATCAGTGTGGCACTAAACTTCAAGCAACTCAAACACGACACGAGAACAATCTAACCACCAGAGTAAGGGGAAGTTACTTTCAGTACTAGGAACATAACCCAGAGGCAAGTAAGTTTCAAATTTACAACACTTTATTATAATAAACCTTTAGCTAAGCAACTGTAACTGAAAATCTCATTAATTTCAAGAATCTTCAAACATATGTTACTCTTCTTCGTAGCGTCTACTATTGCAAGTTGTTGAGGGTTGCTGTGCCACACCCGTGCTGAGGGAAGAGACCGCAGCTCTCCCATGAATATCGTCGACTTTTCCCATTGATCCGTGTCAAGTCGACGAACAGTGGTCAAGAATTGTTCGAACCGAGGGTGTGGTGTACGAATTCCTTAGTGGACAAAAATACGCCAACATAAATACTCTTCCGAAAAATCTCATTGTGACAGTCCAAAAACTAATCGAATTAGGATTTTGTATACAACTTCCTTTCTGAAAGATTTAAACGCTGCGTCAGGACTTTTTCTATAAATCGCACTGTGGTATGTGTTTAGCTCACGGCTGTAGTAGTGAATTGTTTCACACTAAATCGCTGCGGTCGGTTGCTTCTACATTTGACGATAATAATTCATTGATTGGTAGCCGCTCGTATAAGGAAGGGCGAGTAGTGTCTAACTTCCCGTCTTCGACGAAGTCACTAGAGAGCAAAAATAAGCTCGGATTGGCGCGAGATTAAGAAAGATGCGGCCATGATCTTATCAGAGGAATCATAGCGTCATATGCTTTAAAGAGTTTTGGGACAGCAAGGAGAACCCCTCTCTAGATGTCTGGACGGGGATTTGAAACTAAATTTCAATCGCAGGGATTTAAACCGCACTTTCTTGAAGGTGGATCCAGTGGCTGCCGGACGTGTAGTCGTTTGATATGGAATTTTCTACTCTGTTTTATAGCATTGTCTTCCACTTGTCTATGTCTAGGTGTACAAATCATCCACAAGCTACCTTACTGTGTGTGGCAGAGGGTACTTCCGGTACCACTATCTGGTCCACGTGGGAAGAGACGTATGTGGGAAGTAGTAATACGTTGTCCAACTGTGCTCGGAACGTGTTATCCGAATTTCATTACTTATCTTCTCATTAGGCACGACGCCTCTCATGAAGCGTCTGCCATTAGAGTTTGTTGAGCATCTGTGAAAATGCTCTCGCGCCGACACCACGATCACCAAACGAAATACGCGCTTCGTTGGATCTTGTCTGTCTCTTCTATTAAACCAAATTGGTAAGGGCCCCAGATTGATGAGCAATGCTCATCAGTCGAACGAAGCAGAGTTTCGTGAGCCACTTCTTTCAGTTATATTTCCGTAATATTGCTCCTCTGAATGTCACCGTGGAATCTAGTTTTCGTACTTGTTGTTTTACATGGTCATTCCACATTAGGTGGCTCCTGATGGTTGCTCATGGCTATTTGGCCGATAGTTCATGTTTCCAGCGATTTACCAAGTAAAAAGTAATTGTACAGTAGTGGATTTCTTCGGCTGTAAGCGCAGCATGTTACATCTGTTTACGTTCAGGGCCAACTGCTAGTTCCTGCACCAATTACGAAGCTTCTGCAGTTCGCTACTGCCTTCAGGCATTGCTACCTACTTATTGACGATCGCATCGTCTGTGAATAGCTTCGAGGAGCCTCCTATATTATCCACTAAGTCATTTACACGTATTGCAAACAGTGACGGCCCTATCTCACTTTCTTGGGTACTCCAGAAATTATCTTAACATCTGTCGATTTTACTCTGTTCAGAGCGGCATGTCGAGTTCGTGAGATGTTTCGAATCTGGCCACAAGTCAGATCCTATACTCGGTAAGCTCGTATTTTTTCCTCCCTAAGCGGCAGTGCGGAACTGTGTCAAATGCTTTCCAGAAATCGAGGATCACGGCTTCAAACTGGGCGCCTACGTCGAGGGGAAAGAGCGAGCTGAATTTCGCAAGATATCCGTTTCCGGAATCCAATCACGTCGTCAGAGAGCTAAAAACGTCGGAAGTCTTTCGACACCTGTACGCTACGTCGTAGTGCTTCGCTGTTGGACGGTAAGTAGGTGTCGCCAGAAATCAGTGCTGGGCTGTCAGCAGGAATATGTTGGACAGTGGCGGCAGCGGAAACGCGACGAGAGAGCGGCCCGCAGCTGTGTGACGTGGCCCTCCGTCACCCGCGCACCGTTACCTACACAGTTAGACACGACGCCCACAACAAGTGTCGTCTGCCGAGCGCGCGTGGCATGCGAGCTACCTGCTTCTGGCACCAGCCTCATTGTGCCTCTTTAAGACAGCACACTGAGTACTGCGGATCTTCTACGGGCCAAAAATTAATCAAGTTAGTATACAAAAAAGAAGGGAGGACGGGAGAAGAGGGACATTCAGAACACGCGATCCACTTGTATCTCTTCCCCGATCATTGCTTTTCGCACGATGTGTCACAATACCTTGCAGGAAAATACAGTAGGCTGTGGGTGTAAACTGTCGCTGTGGATTATTTCTGCCGCAAATGTCTTCCGCATGGATCGTGACTCACTCAGTTGCCCCTCAGAATACCACGGAAATATTTCTTGGATTGGAATACTGCCACTGCCAAGAAGAATTAATTAGCATCAATTATAGTTTATAAATAGATGAATGCATGGATTGGTATCCTCGACCTAAGTTTATTTTGTTTTTGAAAGGTGTGTTTTTTTTTTTACTGTGATCTCGTTAATTGCAATATCTTTTAATTTTAAAATCTTTGGTTATGGAATTTTCCTTTGCTTATGTCTTCGACGTTGAATTGGATCATAAAGCCAAGATTCCTGGTCAGATTGGGAGGCATTGTGACTTCTGGTGACGACTAGATTTAAGGTGCGGTAGCAAGACATCCACTTGCATATTCAGCGACCTATTAAGCAGGCGATGACAGCTATCGTAGAATACGGCCCGTCCACAATGAACAGAGATACATTCCTTACATTGCAGTTTAGAGGAAAGTTTTCGTAGAACAAGAATAGTGACGATCTGTCTGCTCCAATCGAATAGCAGTAAGGCGGCTGCGGAACTTAACGCCACCATCCGACGGACGACGGACTGTGGTAAAATCACAGGGAAAAGCATCCGAACATGCTGGTTTATTTTTTACTGTTAACCGGGTAAAAAGCGGAAATGTCAATTGGGCATAGCAGCAGTGCTAAATTTTTTTGGATTTTAAATAAACCTCTTTTTGAAAAACGAGTAATTCTTATTTTGGAAAATTTCCATTGCGTCGAAAGACTGCGTTACAATAGTGATATTTCAATAAAAATTCCAACAGAAACGAGCAACAAACAAACGGCATAAGAATTGGTGCAGCGTTTCTCAGACAAAAGTGTACCTGAGGGTGAGTGTGCAAGACCTGCCTATCAGGTCACATGGTAGCTCCTCGCTGTCGTCATCGGTCATCAGCTGTATTACAGAATGGCTGCATCCCTATTCTGGAAGTATTTTACGAAGTGCAGTAACAATGAAGTACAACGCTCCATTGCGTTTGAAGGAGGAGCAACAACAAACTTGCTACATCATATGAGGAGAAAACTTAAAAGCATGATAATTAATTCATAGTTTGCGACAGAAAGTGATCTCCTGCCTTTGTCTGGTTGTAGCCTTTAAAACGGACAAATTATAATAGAGTCCTTCAACCTCGATTTTGCTCCGTGATGTGAGGTGAACGCGAGGATGCTTCCATTAATAGGCGAACGCCTCTTCCTTCCTGCATACTTCTCTAATTCGTAACTCATCTGTAATGCCCGATGTCGATAAGGCGTTCAACATCAACCTTCACGTAAGATCTCATCGGAAAGAACTCCCCCCTCTCACCGCTCACCCCCCCCCCCCTCCTCCTCATAGTCCGAAGACACCAGCGTTATCTGTATAACTGACTTTTTCTACGCGCGTTATTCTTTTTAAATGAATGGATTTACTGTAGATTTCCGATTGATGACCGTAAGCATTCGTGCCCAAATGACTTCTCACGTCGATGGTGCCTGACTTTTCCCATTTTACGTGTCAGTTATTGCCCATATTGGCATTCATCCCCTCTCGATACGCTTTTACAAAGGCAGCAAATGAATACTCCAGACATTGTACTGCCGTTAATAATCAATTGATGCTGTTCTGTTTATATTTTTTACTTACGACAGAAAAGAGGGAGTCTAATGCAGACTGTGTGTCGGGTTCAAATCACACGTCTGAGTCATCGTCTTAATATGAAACCATTATCCAGAATTGAAAGTTTTTGGATTTTGGTTTCGCCCTGCGTCCTTACTTTTCCACCCAAAGGGGTTACATTTTTCTGCAGCCTTTGACTGGGGCTTCTTGGAAATTACTCTTCTCAGAGCTTTAGGGCGTTCCAGTTGTCGTTCTCCATGAAGTTGTAAAACCTGGCGATATGGACTCGCCTCTTCTTCGAATCATTCCGTTTCCTGTTATTTTGGCAGTCGAGCGCTATTGCACAGCACATTCACTATCTCACAATCTTTGCAGTGTTGTAGTTCACTCTATGAAGAACAATACGAATACTTATGACCATTGCTGAGTGAAATGTCTGCCGTATCTACATCGAGCGCTGCATATACTGGAAGCGTTAATGGTTCGCATTTTGTTCGATGTAGGTTACATTCACTTAATGCTACACAACTCAACGTTTTTTTTTAATAATACGAAGCCTCCAACTAAATATTAATTAACTGCAGCAATATCATTTAATGACCTGTGTTTCATAGCGTCCTTCTTGCAACTCGCGACACACAAGAAACCGTACAGTGTGATAGGGTCTTTTACCTTTTTTATACTAACAAATGTTCCGTTGAGAACTGTGCGAGGGGAGACATTCGTGCTTGCAAATGCTGTAACGCTGAGTGCTTGCGTGCGTTGGAAAGTCTCTGCGTGTTGACATACGTCTGAGTTGTTTCCGAAGCCTTTCACCACTTTTGGTTCCGAATAAGTTGCGCTGTGCCTTGCTGTTGGAGACATCATATCTACTACCAGACTGTCTGTCTCACTGTTTACTCGCGAGGCAAACAGTTGAGTAAGGGTTGACAGTTATCCTCATAGACGACGGAGATAATTTTCAGAAATACGTCATGAGACCTGTTGTTAGTGCTGATCTCGCCTGAGAAGCGTGGAATCATAGCGGTCTATATGGCAGTCACGTGAAGCTGTCACATTTTTTTTCTCATATGGTATAGCTTTTGGTTAGTCGCTCTAAAGATGAATCTGATACGATCCAGAAGAGGATGTACTCCCATTCTGGGGAAACTGGAGAAATATATCCCCAAATCGCCAACTCTCGATGAGTATCCAGTTTTTGAGTATGCTCTTCACAGTTCGTGGATTCCAATGAACAGATCTTCTGCAGATTATCAGGGCCTACCGTCTACGTGTATCTTCAGTCGTGGCACAGTTTTGTTCTACCATTTTACTGCAACCGAATAATTATTTCGCTCTTTGAAGACCAAATAGTTTCACAGCTTCCCAATGGAGTCGTTGGATTGGATGCTGTTGGAGATGAAAACCGGCGAGATTATTTTCAGGACAGTACTCTTCACTATGCTTAAAACGTCAGGGTTAAGTCACAACTGTTTACAGTTGCCTATATTCGTCCTTGCAGATTGTTTATTTTAGTAGTTGGCTTAGGATGTCAAACATTGAGCTCTTCTTTTCTTATTGGATTTTACCGTCAGCAACCTGGCATCTCTCTGTTTATAATCGCTGTTTCCACAACACACCTTGTAATCTGTGCGGTGCTAATCTGAACAGCAAGCGCGCACACTTCTCTAGGCCTGAATGGCAACTGCAGGAACAAACCCGCGTCGAGCCATACTGATATAGGTTTTCCGTAATTTCCCTAAATCGCTGCTGGCAAATGCCAGGATGGCTCCTTTAAAAAGGCACGGCTGGCTTTCCTTCCCCATCCTTCCCTTATCAGGTGGTACCGGTGACCTCGCTGTTTGGTGCCCACCCCCAAACCAGTCAACCAACCAACCTACCAGGAATGATGTTTGCACACTCGTTCCTTAGTCACGCAAACTGAAGGTTCGCAGTCAAACTATTTCGCAACAAGCACAGCAAAAAACCAGCATACACGAACCATAGAATTTGCTGAAGATTGACAGACTTCTGCTTCGCCCGTATTGTCAAGAGACTGATCTGGACTGTATTTGCAGCAGTGTCAAGTAAAGCGCGCCTGAAAGGATAGTGGTGCATTGTGGAACTATCTGAGGTGCCTTTTTATTTCGTGTTGCTACTCCAAATAGGCCAACATTACGCTCTGTCAAACTTCTTGTTTAGCACTTAATTTCTCATTTGTGTCTTGTCGCACGAACAGCTCCGCTAGTTTCTGTCTCATCGCCGTGCTCACATATCGCTGGGCAACACTGTAGGGGTGAATTGCTCTTGATGTTTGCATCAGTGTTACATCTACAGTATATTATAAACGGCTAGCCCTGGGTACGGTCCCAGTCGCAAGTTGCGTATCCAACGGGTTATAGGGCCAATAAAAATATGATTTTCAACATTTCATTCGGTTAGTGACAGAATTTTAAAAATTTAACTTAAGATTATAGATTTTAATGAACTGGTTATGACTGTATTTTCAAGGTTTAACACAGAAAGAATGTATATAGAGGCAGCGTGGTTCAAGGCCCGCAAATTCAGACTATATTAATCCAGTATTTGATAATCAGAACACTTAGCGATTTCCAATAAAGTTTACGCATAATTTCAAACCTTTTCTTAAAACTCACTCTGGCATGGATTTCTAAAATAACCAGACATTTGAAGCTGTTTTGTACATGGGAGTCGGGGTCTTCAAAAAATCAGGGGTGGGATGTTACTGGTACTCTGACATTTTCCGACTGGACTGTTACTAAATGTATTTATCCACCACGATTGCGATTTCGGCCTACTATGCGAGTCTCAGTATGTCTCGTGTAATCATACCGTTGGTTGGCACGAGGACAATGGCCTCCTGAATCGTAGTTTACATATTTTATGTACATAAAAGGCCAGGATTCTTGGTCATTTTATACAAAATAGCTTAGCTCTTCATATCATCTGTGCACATAATTTGAGAACGTGAGTTTCCCAGGTTTGACATTTGGCAGTCTTTTCACACCACAGAAGGGCGTTAACACTGCGGCTATATGCACTTGCTGCCGGGTGAACAACTTCACTGGGCTTTCAAGTTGGCGGATGCGTGCGGTCGCCCCGGCGGAGAGCACGGGCAGGAACATCAGCGGGAGCCGTTTATCAGCAGCTAGAGGTAGCTGCTGGCGTGACGCAGCTGCCGATAACCCGGATTCCCGCACAATAGGCTTTGTTGCCGCTCCCCGCTGCCGCCACAAATCCCAGTCCTCAACACTTGCTCTGTAGCGTGCTGCTCTGACCAGAACCTGTCATTTGTCCTCGGGGAGCTGACACCTGCGTAGTGAAGCCTGCGTCTTCCATCGCCCTGACTGTAGCTCAGCTTGACGTTGTCGATAAGACGGTTGCCCGGTAGTATTTCAGATCCGTCATGCGCACAATTGCTGCTTGAATGGTTCCCCGGGCAAAGCACAGTTCCTGTCACTTTAATCTAAACTTACTTTTTGACGCACCTACTGTGAGTACATCCTCGTACGCGCATATATTTCAGTTATTGTTTCTGCAACCATCGATGGCAGACAAAGACGTATTACAAACACACATAAATGCCCCAATCCTCGACATCTACTGTATGAGGCAGCTGTGCAGCTCAGGGAGAGCAGAAGCGGCCAATGTAAACACCGTCGACTAGCTTAAAAATAGAACTACGTTGGATTTTGTGTGCACAATCGAAATGCCAGCTGGTAACAACGTGGAAGAAGTTTATGAAGGTATCCTAAGCAGATAACGCAGCCATTGTCTTGTCGGAACGCCAAATGAGGTCGACAAATCTTAGTCTCTTGCTTACTCATGCCTAGTATTCCTGTCTAACAGCCGTACGGAAATGTTTCCTGCTCTCATCTTCCGCAGCGACGACACGCCACTGACGTCGTTTTGCGATACTTGCATTAGACAGTGGTGCTCGAATGCAGATATTTGTAGTATGCAGATTTGTGGTATAACTCTGCACTGCGCAGCGGCCAGCCGTGGTTAGCCGACAGTATAGGAGAGCTTCTGTAACGTTTGGAAGGTAGGAGACGAGGTACTGGCAGAACTAAAGCTGTGAGGACGGGACGTGAGTCGCGCTTGGGTAGCTCAGGTGCTACAGCACTTGCCCGCGAAAGGCGAAGGTCCCGAGTTCGAGTCTCGGTCCGGCACACAGTTTTAATCTGCCAGGAAGTTTCACATCAGTGCACACTCCGCTGCAGAGTGAAATTCTCATTTTGGAAACATCCCCCAGGCTGTGGCTAAGCCATGTCTCCGCAATATCCCTTCTTTCAGGAGTGCTAGTTCTGCAACTTTCGCAGGAGAGCTTCTGTAAAGTTTGGAAGGTAGGGGACGAGGTACTGGCAAAAGTAAAGCTGTGAGGACGGGGCGTGAGTCGTGCTTGGGTAGCTCAGGTGGCAGAGCAACTTGCCCGCGAAAGGCAAAGGTCCCGAGTTCGAGTCTCGGTCCGGCACACAAATTCTCATTCTGATAACCAATCTCATTTACGATCCTGTAATCATACGTGGAAGCAGGTGGGAAAATTCACGCTGTAAATTACTTTCTTAGCACACTTGGCGACTAAATTTCCTGTTATCATCCGCTTCGCATTATATGTGCTACTGTTCAGGTTTTAAACTGTAGCCGGCCCGGGTGGCCGAGCGGTTCTAGGCGCTACAGTCTGGAACCACGCGACCGCTACGGTCGCAGGTTCGAATCCTGCCTCGGACATGGATGTGTGTGATGCCCTTAGGTTAGTTAGGTTTAAGTAGTTCTAAGTTCTAGGGGACTGATGACCTTAGAAGTTAAGTCCCATAGTGCTCAGAGCCATTTGAACCATTTTTTTTTAAAAACTGTTATTGCCGTCTGCGAATTAGAGTAGACACAGAAGGAAAATGCAAGAAATGTTAACTAGCAAGGATTGCAAAAGGCAAAAGGGCTTTCTTGTAACAAAAAAAGTTAGTAACATCTAAGCGTATGATGCTTGAGACCAGAGAAGAATGACCACTTTTCATTACTCCTTCCCTTGAATCTTCGGTGTGGAATTTTAAATTCTTTGTTTGATTCTGTGTATGTCGACCCATGCCGTAGATTGCCGCTTTTTCTCAGACGTGTGGTAACCAAGACATGATCTACGTTCCTTGACATTACAGTAAAAGAAATTGTAGTTTTGTTTGTTACTTCTGTAACTTACTACATGGCCGGGGTTTGTACCAGTTAATCTTGCGATATTAATAACAAAATTACTAAAATAATTTTATTAGTAGAATATTATTACAAGTCATCATATTAAAAATTGTTATTTCAATGCCGAAATCTGTTCAGGTTAATTAATAAATCAAAATTAAACTCAAACAGATACACAATTACAGGACTTCCAACTGCCACGATTATGAGAAAAGATTATATTCTTGCAGGTAGGGAATCCGTCCCTTCTGAATTATTGTGATCATCATGAAACATTTGTCCTGTTTTTTGGTTGAATCTACTTCACGTCCAGTTACCACATTAGACTGAACTGAACTGTCACGTAGATTGAGCAAGTGAACCAACAGTAACTAGATTCGTAGTGTGTTGGCGTTCCTTCTGTTGTAATAGTAAATTGAAAATAGGTCCGTTCTTGAGAACATGGTCGCAGTCCAATAGCGATACCATTTTCGTTGGTGATACAGCCACGTTACAGCACCTGCCCTGTGTGTAACAAAAACCTTTAAATTTTAGTAATCTTAAACTATTGTGTTCGCCCCAATAGCTGAGTGGTCAGCGCGGCGGTCTGTCACGCCAAGGGGCCCGGGTTCGACTCCCGGCTGAATCGAAGATTTTCTCCGTTCAGGGACTGGGTGTTGTGTTGTCCTCATTATCATTTCATCATCAACAATGTAAGGCAACGGGAAACCACCACTACAATCACTTCCCTAGACGCTCATGCGGTGGACCTCTCTGACGGGGCTTCCCCCATGACAAGACGTGCCGTAAGGCAGAACACAAAGTTTTTAAAGCTATTGTATATTCATGTAAGGAAACAGCAAACTACTAGAAGTGCAGAGTTAGAGCGTCGTCACCAAAGACCCCTGTGCATGAGCAGCAGAAGTAGCAAGTGATCTGTCACCCTGTATAGTGGCGGCCCCAGCTATTACTTTCCAACCCAGGCAACCTTCCAGCCCACTGATGGCTTGATTGTCTGCATTCACTGTGGTGCTTCAGTTTGTAAGAGAGGCGCCAGTTGCACTGTAGCTCCAGTGTTTCCTTTGCTTTTCGTCAACTTACTCTGCTCACATTATTGCAAATGATACTGTAACAATTCCAAATTTTTATCCGTGGAAGCAGGTGGGAAAATTCCACGCTTTAAATTACCTTCTTAGCACACTTGGCGACTAAATTTCCCGTCATCATCCGCTTCGCAGTATATGTGCCAGTGTTCAGGTTTTAAACTGTAATTGTAAAACAGTTGATGCCGAGTCTTCTCTATAGATTATGATTACAAGTAATTGTAAATCACGAACAATTGTTTTCGTTTCTCGAAGAGCGCTTCTGAAAAGTAATTTACATCTGAGATCTGCTTTTCATCTTCAAAGAAGAGGGAAAGTGAGTTTGCTCGTGTCATTGTTGGCGAAGTTTCGCAGTTAAGATGCAGTTGAATTTGAACACAAGGTTGTGGGGGCACCTTCAGTGGATTCGGAAGCACGGTGCAATTTACCATTTCTCACATTAACGAGTCGTCACCGAAGGTGAAAGAAGCTGTAAGTAATTGGTGGGGGGGAAGTGTAAACAGAAATCCCGTGCCATTGCGTTTGTAGTATGGCATTCAGAGACGGCCTTCACCTAGTCTTTCCCGGTGTGCAACCACTAATTTGGCGTCCGTAGCTGACGTTGAAGGTAAATTGATTAGCTAATTCAAAAATTTTCGAAATATTAATTTTATTTTAGGATTTACACAACACCTTTTGTAGAATATTCATGTCTTTTCACATGCAGTACTAAAACAGAATTAGTCACTTCATTTTTTAAAATAAGCTGTCATTCAACCCGAAGATTGTTTTGAACACCACAGTGCTTTATTGGACAAGGTCCTATTGGCTCAGTAAAAAATTAAACTAAACCTCTCCCGAACAGGCCATAAAGGCCCAACGGTACCGACCGGCCGCCGTGTCATCCTTAGACCACAAGTGTCAGTGGAATGGAAATGGACTGGCACGTGGTCAGCACACCGCTGTCCCGGCCGTATGTCAGTTTACGAGACCGGAGCCGCTACTTCTCAATCAGGTAGCCCCTCAGTTTCCCTCACAAGGGCTGAGTGCACCCCGCTAGCCAACAGCGCTCGGCAGACCGGATGGTCACCCATCCAAGTGCTAGCCCAGCCCGACAGCGGTTAACTTCGCTGATGTGACGGGATCCGGTCTTACCACTGCGGCAAGGCCGTTGGTTATTGGCCCCCTACGTCCTCTGAAATGACTTACCATACGAGTTAATGTGTAACCTACAGTTTAGCGTGAACTCCGAACCACGGTGCAGCTCGGCGTTTTTCACGTTAACAAACATTGCCAGAGGTGAAAGAAGTTGTGAGTGTCAAATTGTAATCCTAAGAGTATCATTCAGGGGGTCGAAGCTGCAATCATTGGATTTGTAACCTGGCACTTTACCACCGAGATACACAATAGAAGAGACAAAAAACAAAAGAAAAACAACAACTTTGTGTTCTGCCTTACGGCAGGTCTTGTCATGAGGGAAGCCTCGCCAGAGAGGTCCACCTCATGAGTGTCTAGGGAAGTGATTCCAGTGGTGGTTTCCCGTTGCATTCCACTGATGATGATGAAATGATAATGAAGACAACACAACACCCAATCCATGAGCGGAGAAAATATCCGACCCAGCCGGGAATTGAACCCGGGACGGACAGAGACCAAAAATATCTACCGAAAATCTACTTTCAAACTTTAGTACTCGCAAAATACTTGACAGTGTCGCCAATTTTAGCACGAATATCGTGTTAAGCAACTCATATAAAACGGATCTGTTGCCCAGGTTTATGCGCGAAGAAAAATTAGCAGCATATTTTCTTCAAGTTCGAATTAACAATTAATTTAGTGATGGATTGTAAACTAAGCCCTCGTCGCTCCCCCCCCCCCCCCCCCCCCCTCCCCACCCCCACCCCCGCCACCTCGCTGACCAGGTATACACGTCTGAGTGCACCCTTTGTACCTACAGTTGTACGTCTGAGTGCACTCTTTGCACCTACAGGTAATGCTGTCTTTGCTGGCACCTAATCGAGTAGCTAACAATCTACAGCGTGACACACCATTACAGGAGTCAGTGCATCTCGGAATAAGATAAAGAACGTTCAACCTAACCCTTCTACTGCGGTTTAATTGTTAAGAATAATCACAAAAAATAATGCGGTAGTTTGTCGATTGATTTATAGTAAAGAATAAAAGAACACAGCAGAACATAACACCTGGGTCAACATGACATCAAAATTGTTTTCCAGTGATGCTGACCAAACACGAAATTAAAAAGAAAGAAAAAGGTTGCCTGTGGCATCTGTTGCTGTTGGGGCTCGCGCCGCAGGTTTCCGCACACGCCGTGGAGAATTGCTTTGGCTGCGCGAAAACAGCGTCACAGTCGTAGGAGAGACGGAGTTGCAGCTGCCGCTGGCCTACCTGCCAGCCAGCATGCGGGTAGCGGGCAGCTGCTGCTGGCGCACCGCCGCCGCCCGGGCTACACCCGAAAAACACCGCCAAATAACCACCTCCACCTCGAGCCCCACTGGCCTGGCCGCCAACGAAAATGTTTCCGTCTCGCACCAGTTTCGCTTAAATGTCACAGTCGTCAGCTCGACTCATTTGAGCACAGTCTAGTGAATCGTCTTACCCGCCCCATGCCTCACGCGGATTACACTATACATTGTCAGTTTTCACATATTCAAAGCATAGTCAAAATGTGGCGTCAAATGACTACGGCCAGTGACCACCCAAGTCTAACACGCTTGCTGGCAGCGGAGGGCAAATTATGAGAAAGCAATAGAACACTTTGTTCTGTACTGCGCTTAACATTTATTTTAACCAGTGGTAATAAGTGGCGGTTCTTCAACACTCGCGAAACACTTGATAGCCAACTATGGCTTTGATGAGGCGTTAAGCTTTGCAGCCTGGTACGGTCATCACCTACCACTAAAGGTGCGTCCTCACTATGCTTTTTTTGTGTTCAACTTTGCGTATGCGTGTGAATTTCCAACAGCGGAACAACGCAATCGCGTTTATGTCTGCGTAATTTCCTGGAAAAGGAGACCGTGTGCAAAGCTCATTGTTTCCCGCCTTCGGTGGAATTCTTTGCGCTTTTTAGCAGACCACAGGCATTTAGGACCCATGTGTGATTGTGTAATGTGTTGAGGTTGTACTGTGAAGCGATTTATGTGCAGTAAGATCTTTTCACTCCAAAGGAAGCGCCCTTAAATTTATAAATGATTACAGATAAAGGAAAGTCGTATGGTATGCCGTTTCTAAAGACTATTTGTATAATAATTTGAACTGCTATGTTCTGAGCGCCAAGTATTAGAGGAAAAAAATCTCCGAACATGTTTCTCTAAAGAACAAGATACCGTAAGTTTCGAAGTAGTAAAAGACATAGGAATAAACTAGAAATTTTTGAAAAGTGTGTATGAAAACTGTTGTACCAATGTTCATGCTGTGTCTGCTTATTGGCATAACAACTTAGGAACCTGACATCTCAACAAAAGAAATGATGGGATGTTTGTAGCCTCTCAACAAACGACTAGAAAGAGAAATGAAGGACACTACTGATGCAAAAAATTCAAAATTTGATTACACAGCCTCTGTTGCAGTGGGTTCTGACGCCTATGAATTTCCCAGATTTGTAGAGTCTGAGGATATTAATCTGCATATTGCGCAATCTCCCATAAAATACAAGTGACGCGTTGAGAGTTAATTAACCTTCTCATAATGATTAAGAACCTCCCTCAAATATTTCTCAGTTTGTGGAATAATCACAGAAAGCCGCGCGGGGTAGCCACGTGGTCTGAGGCGTCTTGCCACGGTTCACGCGACTCCCACAGTCGAAGGTTCGAGTCCTCCCTCGGGCGTGTGTGTGTGTGTGTGTGTGCGTGCGTGTGCGTGTGTTGTCCTTAGCGTAAGTTAGTTAAGTTAGATAAAGTAGTGTGTAGGCCTAGGGACCGATGACCTCCGCAGTTGGTCCCATAGGAACTTACCATAAATTTTCAATCACAGAAATGCTTGTTTTGAAATACGAAGTAATTGGTTCAAACTGGTATATAAGTCGCTAGTTACTAGCTAACGAAATGTTATTGCCAGCCTTTTAGCTGTAGTTTCCCAAGCAGAAAATATAAATTTTTCCATCTGAAATTTGCAAACAAATCGTTGTCGTCACTTTTTTCTTTGTCGTACCTCTGTTATTTAGACACTCCTGTAGCTACAGTCGCTTTTTCTTTTTCTGTCGCCTTTTCATCACAACAAACGCAGCACAAGCTCCCAAGCCAAGAAGAGGATCAATAGCAGACAGCTTGCGCAATGAGACAACGTGTGGACACGAGAAAGCCCATCCGTACTTGCGTTCTCTCCACAAATTTTTGTGCTTTATCTTTTATATCCGTGCATCTCAGACTGTTCACGAGGAAAGAGGCATCGTGTGGACATACCTTTCTACGAATATCGACGTTCATAAGACAGTTTGTAACAGAAGCTGCTATCGGGCAATTATCAAAAGTTTCATATGTTACGATTGAGTTTTTAGTTATTTTCTTGTAGTGTAGATCCGCAAGCTGTACGAATTGTTTAAAGGACATATTTTCCGCTGTAAATTTTTTTATTGTGTTGTTGCAATTTGGACTTCCACGTCATTGTCAGTCATCAACAAACAAACGAGAAACCAGTAAGAGGTCAGAGTGCGAGCCACCCGAAACTCGCCGCAGAAAATTAAAGAGAACGACACAGACAAGTATTATAATTGTCTTATTAGTTAGTCGTAGTTCCCAAATCGAGCATGTACAACATAAGGTTACCTTCAGCCATTCAACGTGTCAGGATTAGAATAGTCCATAGATAGTTTGGTTGTTTGCGACTTTACGACGCCAGAAAGCAGCGGTAATTTTAATGATAATCGCACTCTGTTGTAAATCTGGCCTGCGTGAGGTACATCACATGGTCAACATGTATTGAGGGGTACAGCTCGTCCATATACAGCGAACTGTGGAGAAAGTTAGAGATGCTAGGTGCTAATGTGTGTGTTAATGCACTCTTCAAAATCGGTGACATGCTGGTTGGTGTACAGTGTATGCAGCACTGGTTACAAGAACAAATGTCATATATTCGGAGTATATTATTTAGACTATCAGGGAAAATATATTTGCGATGTATGTGACTTTTGCAATCATTGGCCTTCGTTCTTCCTGCAACGGGCACTTGAAATTGTATTTCTAAAGTCACCGAGATTAATACGTCGCAGACTTGTTGGCGCTAGACAATCTCTATTTACAGCGTAAAATTTTCAGCCTACATCCTAATTAAAATTTATTATTTGAAGTTTTCCACGTGGCGGTAGATATGTTGTTCGCAGTTTCTCCGTTAAGACACAAAGCATATGATGCGAGTATTCATATGTAAACCCGACCGGCTAGCCGCGCGGGCTACCGCGCTGCTTCCCGAGCGGGAGGGCTTGCCGGTCCCCTAGGTCCGGTGTGCCGGCCAGCCTGTGGATGGTTTTTAGGCGGTTTTCCGTCTGCCTCGGCGAATGCGGGCTGGTTCCCCTTATTCCGTCTCAGTTACACTATGTCGGCAATTGCTGCGCAAACACTGTCTCCACGTACGCGTACACCGTAATTACTCTACCACGCAAACATTTGGGGTTACACTCGTCTGGTGTGAGACGTTCTTCTGTGGTAGGGGCTCTACAGGGGCTCGAACGGCACAGTAACCCTGGGTTCGGTGTGGGGCGGCGGTGGGATGGGTAGACTGCTGTGGCCTGTTGCGGACTTATGAACCACTGAGGGGCTACGGCGGGACGAAGCCTCTCCGTCGTTTCTAGGTCTCCGGTTTAATACACAGTACACACAATTCATATGTAGTTAAATGGGCTGCTCTGAGTGCTCGATAAAACGCACACCGCTACTCGGAAGCTGTAGTAGGCATGACACTTTGTTGTGGTACATCGCAACAGTGGGCAGTCCGCGTCGGACGCTGTAATGTCTGATTGGAGATGATTAGCTCCAAAGTACGAATTATCAACTAACAAGTAACTTTACACACGCTTTAAGTGAACAATCCGTGGTTAGAGCTAGGTAACAGTTGTAAAGATAAGGAAGTAGGTTTATGATGGTGCGAGGTCAAGCTACAGCCACTGATGGTCAGTGAACGCGTCTGCTGTGTGACTGGACATTAGCGTTCCTCCGTTATGACGTAGTTCTGTTGGGCAACGCTCGGGAACAGCTGGCCAACTAAGTGACATCTCGCATTCCTGACTGTTGTCCCCCTTGAATGGCGGTTCTGCCGTGCAGCCATAGAGGACTGAAATGTGGTGGGCGTCTACGGATGCAGAATACCAGCCGCAGGAAAACATTCTTACCTCTTTGGAGTAAAAAGCAGCCGTGAGAATCCTTTGAGCATAGAAATGAAAAAAAAGGCGTGCTCGCTCTCCAGGAAGACTATTTCATAGAGAACACAATAAAGAGGAAAAAATGCTTATTGGTCATAACAGTACAAACAGAAAAGGAATCTTTCGATTGTAACACAAATTGCCACAATATAAAAGAATATGTTGTAATAAACATTCACACGCACAGGTACCTGAATACCACAAGTGTGTCTCCACTGCTGCACCACCCGTCGCCGTCACAGTATCCCGCCTCTGCACTTCTGCGGAGGCACAGTTAATAACGTCCCATGATACCTCAGATAATTTGACAGCAGGATCAAGTTCAGTAATAATACTGAAGTGAAATGCAGTCCAGAGGAAAATTTTATATGATAGACTCCAGAAGATTGGTTTCAACACCACAGTGTTTTCGAAAGCATGATTGTTTTGGATGCGACACGCCATTCATTGTCTTCCATCTTTTTTGAACTGTTTTTAGTGCCTAATGTGAAGTACGGTGCAATTTGAAATTTTTGACATTAACAAATCATTCCTAGAAATGAAAGAAGTGAGTGGTGACGGAAACACCATGTGAAGATGCACCTGTTTTTGAGATAGCCAGTAAGTGGATTGACTGGATGTTATTCTGGTTTCCAGTCCGCAGACTGGTTTATTGCTGCTTTCCCAGTTAATCCGTACTGTCTAAGCCTACTCATCTTTGTATAACTACTGTAAGCTGCAGCGATTTGACGTGCTTACTATAATCAAGTTTTGATGTCTCTCTACAATTTTTACGTCCCCGTCCCATACGTCCTTGTATTATCAAATTGCCTCAGGATATGTCCTGTTAAGCGAACCTCTCTTTTGGTCAAGTTGTGCCGTACAACTTTTATTTTCTTTTTCTTTTTGGTTTTACAGTTCTTTTCTCTCCAGGTCAATACTTCACGTAATTAATAAGTTGCCGTAAAAGTGATGTAATGAAACAGTACGTGTTTAAACCAAACGACTTAAAACAAAATATTTTTAGTTAAGAAAATATTTATTAAAGTAATCATCTCCTTTGTAGACATCTGAAGATACCTGAAAAATTTAAGTGAAACATGTTTAATGAGAAACAGATATAAAACTCAATTGTAAGAGGTGAGCAGTTGTTAATTTAACAGCATAAACGGGAAAAATAGCGCATTTGCTGTGGCCAAACCTCAGCCTTTACGCAGTGCAAACCACCGCACCGCAGTGTTGCTACGGCTCATTAATGAAGATTTATTTTTCGAAGCCGAGTCGTATGTGCGCTACTCGTCATCGCCTTCGGCTCATCTTCCGAGTCATTTCCGCCGTACAAGCTGGTCACTGCGGCGATGGGGCTGAGAAGAAACAAGTACGGAAGTGGAAACAGCAGAGGAGTGATTAGTACAGCCAGGCAGGTAGAGGACTCTGCCCGCCTGCCACCTGTGTGCCGGTCGACTCGGCACCTCGACTCCGGCAGGTAGAACTGCAGCAGTGAGTAGCCCGGGGGGTCGGGCCGGCATTTCACAGTCGTCGCCGACGGGCCAGCGTTTCGCAAAACCTGCCGTCGCAATCGGAGCTGCCACGTCGATTTGAGAGCGCTGCCGTCGCTACTGCCGTTCTCGCGTACGCGCCACCTCAAAATGTAGGTGGACCTCCCGTCCCTGCCCCTCGCGCTTTTCAGTGTGAAACTCTTACGATGACCGCGGGAAAAACGCGCTTGACTCAATCCTACATCAAAGTTTATTAAGGCTGTGAGCGTATTTTCTGTAGTTGACCAGCCTTGGTACACGAACTGATGTAATTACCCTAAAGCAGCTTAATACGCTTTTGAGCGGTGGGGCTGGGACAGGAGACAAGAAAGCAGCGTCACAGTTGAGAACATGCATAAGCTTTTATTTAAATACAAATCCACAAATTATGACGGCACCGAAATAGCTTTTAAAAACAAGTAAGAAATTAAACAACTTGTCGATTATTAATGAGATTAGCAATTGACGTTAGAGAAAGCGTTTTAAAACATTCAAGAAACTAAGCAATTTGTCAAACATTAACAGGTATCTGAAGGTAGCCAAGCTGCGTATTAATAATCAAAACTTAAACGTTTACAGAATTTTTCAATTGGCTTTTTAAGATAATATCTTAAATGATTGCAGCAAATTTGGTAACAACAGTAGCAACATAAGCAATGTGTTACGTTCGTTGGTGATGCAAGTTCAGAATTATGGGAAGTTAATGCAGATACAGGCCCCATACAACCTGAACTACAACAGACTTAAGAACTAACCCTAAGAAACTTGTAACAGTGCACCGCTTGACGAAGGGCGGCCGTGTGGGAGAGCGGTTCTAGGCGCTACAGTCTGGAACCGCGCGACCGCTATGGTCGCAGGTTCGAATCCTGCCTCGGGCATGGATGTGTGTGATGTCCTTAGGTTAGCTAGGTTTAAGTAGTTCTAAGTTCTAGGGGACTGATGACCTCAGATGTTAAGTCCCATAGTGCTCAGAGCCATTTGAACCATTTGAACAAAGGGCGGCGCACATTTCATTATATTACCATTTAAGAGCCAAACGTAAGTAAACAAACATCAGCGAATAAGGTGATAAGCAACAAAGCAAATACAACTGAATAGCACTCTGATTACAGGAATGAGAATTCGGGAGGACGACGGTTCAATCCCGCGTCCGGCCATCCCGATTTAGGTTTTCCGTGATTTCCCTAAATCGCTCCAGGCAGATGCCGGGATGGTTCCTTTGAAAGGGCACGGCCGACTTCCTTCCTCGTTCTTCCCTAACCCCATGAGACCGAAGACCTCGCAGTTTGGTCTCTTCCCCCAAACAACCCTAACCCCCCCCCCCCCCCGCCCCCCCCAGGAATGAGAAAACCAATAATGCTTACGTACCCTCAAAATTAATTCGTAAACGGTTACTTGTACTAACTATGCAGTCATTACCCGATCTCAAATATCAGTTTACCAGGCCGCCTGTGACAACTAAAGTGGAAAAAAGTACATTCTTGTTTTAGCAGGATTTACCATAGAAATTCTCAGGACGGGTCAACTAACAACCTCCACCAAAATGTTTTACAAAAACTTAACTGAATGATTACAGTGAAAGCCACTCTGACTAAATTAAGCTCACCTCACTTAAAAAATTTTGCAAGTCCTTAACTAAAATGATTACAGTGAAAATTCAATCTGATTAAATCAGTCTTCACTGCTTTTAAAAGGGAGAACAAAACACAGTTCAGCCCTTAACATGGTCCACTGTAAGCCACTAGAAATACGACCAATTTAAGCAGATTAACGTAAGTGGACTAGCTCTGTGACGCAGACCACACGACTTTCACGCATTTCACAGACAGTTGCGATTAACTTCTGTAATAAAACAGATTTAGTTCCATTAAGGTAAACTTCACTTCTTTCAGAACAAACGCTCATAAACAGCAAACACAGCAGATCTTCCGGGACACCAGTATGATTTTGAGGCTCTGAGCACTATGGGACTTAACATCTGAGATCATCAGTATTCTAGAACTTAGAACTACTTAAACCTAACTAACCTAAGGACATCACACACATCCATGCCCGAGGCAGGATTCGAACCTGCGACCGTAGCGATCGTGCGGTTCCGGACTGAAGCGCCTAGAACCTCTCGGCCACTATAATTTTGAGGCACACAAATACTTTTTTACTATCAATAGACAGGTTTTACAAAATGTTCCATTGACAGGTGATGGTTATGTCTATATACGTTACCTGTAACATTAGCTCTTTTTTTACACCAAGGCTGTAGGCCCTTAGGACAGAGAGAAGGCTTAGAAGGTGGCCCATACAGTATTCTTCGAATTATTTCCATATTACTGTGCCATTACTTACGGTCTACAATGTTGATTACTTTTTGAAATCAAGCTTCTCCTTCAAATCACTACGACGAATGAAACGTAAACAGAACAATGCTTTGACGTTCAGACTACTACCCACTGCACTCGTTTAGCACTGGGGTGACCAACTTGAAAAGCAGTGGTCAAAGAATAAGTAGAGTAAAGAGGAAGTCTGGTGCAACTGGGATAGACAGACCTGAATAGACAACAGGCAAAAGGGGGCGTGGCGTTGGTTAGAAAATGCTCTCCCTTTCTTGTCAGTATACATCAAACATACAACTATACGTATTCTCGTTCATGGACAATCTGGGGTACAACACAATAAAAAGTTACTTCGACGGATTGGCACTTACTCGTTCCTTTAAGAAAAATCATATAAGATATTTAAAAAAAAATTGTGACGGGTTTCTTGGTGTTTTACCTTGATGATGGAGAATCATCAATAGAAATAACTTCAGGCGTGCGCTATTGAAGTGTAGTAGGATCCTTGCTGTTCACGTTGTATAGTAATTATCTGGCAGACGATAGTAATGACAAACCCCAGGCATTCTGGAGATGATATTGTCATCTGTAATTAACTACTATCTGGATAAAGCTGCATAAATATCTTATTAGACACTGACAGTGATTGGAATCTTACTTAAAATGTACAGAAATGTTAAATTGTGCACTTTGCAAAACGCTGAAAACTTGTGCATATTCCTTCAGTACCAACGAGTTACAACTCGAATCAGTCAACTCGTGCAAATATCGAGGTGTAACAATTTGTGTGGATATGAGATGGAATGATTACATAAGCTCATAGGTAAAGAAGCTGGCAGGTTTTGGTTCATTGGCATGATACTGAGAAAATACGGTCAAAAAAGGAGACTGCGTACAAAACATGTACGCCTCCCATTCTCGAAAATTACTTAGGTGCTTAAGACAGACACCAAATATGATCAACAGGTAATATTAAACGTATACAAGAAGGACAGAACTAATGGTCACAGGTTTGGCTGACGAAGAGGGTCGCGGAAATTCTGAATTTGAAGACGCTTGAAGGTGGAATGTATCCTGCTAAACTCTACTTGCAAAGATTCAAGAACCAATATTAAGTGAAGAATCTGGAGATGTACTTCCGTCTTCAGCGTCCGCTTTCGCAGAGAGCAGCAACACAAGATTAGACTAATTTACAGCTCGCACAGAAGCATTTAAGCGGTCGTTATTTTTGCAGTCTATAAGCAACTGGAAGGGGAAGAAACCCTGATATGTGTTTCAGTGTCATGTATCTTCAGCCACGAACGTTACAGAGGTTTGCAGAGCATGTCTGAGGTTTCCAGGGCATGTCTGGAGACGTAGAAGTGGACAAACCTTATTGTAATCTCTTCCGAGGACTGTTACATCCTGAATTCACAGGACACGTGCGAAAATTAATGTTTTGTCTAGTATTCTCATGTCAGAAACAGTTCTGCGCCCTCAATTTAAATATCATGACAATTTTGTGCGCAGTTCGTAAGTACGCAATAAGAGGTGCTGGACGGAACAACTATTGTTTGCTACCTGTTTCGATCAAAACTATCAATCATCAAGCAAACTGTGCTGTCAGATGGTCAAGTATATCATGTGTATTCCCTCTGTCTCTGTGCATGTCGTCACCCAGTGAAAACCAAAATCTAGCTGGCCGAACGGGTTGGGACCCATTGTCTCATTAGAGGTGGCTATTTCATTTTTGAAAACAATTTTCATAAAAAGAAGCTCTTCGCTGTGCGGTATTAGGTTTCGTTCAACAGAGAAACCTGGTAAAGTATGGGAAGATTAAGGAGCACAAAGCCCAGTTACAACATGAGTATGCACGATGAGAACAGATTGACATAAGAGGTCGAAGATCGTGGCAGACAACCATGGCTACGCCGCATCACGCCAAGTAGTGCCACGGTTCCTTAAGTGGTAACACGGTTCCATCAACGCAAAGACATTCTTTTATACTTCAGGCCCGCTACAAATAATTTATTGCTTATATTGTTACAGGCCCTCTATTGTTCCTGATTTATATTAACGACATAGGAGACGATCTGAGTAGCCATCTTGGATTGTTTGCAGATGATGCTGTCATTTATCGTCTTGTAAAGTCACCAGATGACTAAAACGACTTGAAAAATGATTTAGATAAGATATCTGTATGGTGCGAAAAGTGGCAATTGACCCTGAATGCCGGCCGGAGTGGCCGAGCGTTTAAAGGCGCTACAGTCTGGAACCGCACGACCGCTACGGTCGCAGGTTCGAATCCTGCCTCGGGCATGGATGTGTGTGATGTCCTTAGGTTAGTTAGGTTTAAGTAGTTCTAAGTTCTAGGGGACTTATGGCCACAGCAGTTGAGTCCCATAGTGCTCAGAGCCATTTGAACCATTTGACCCTAAATAAGGAAAAACGTGAAGTTATTCACATGAGTACTAAAAGAAATCAGATAAATTTCGATTACGTGATAAGTTACACAAATCTGAAGGCTGTAAATTCAACTAAATATTTAGGAATTACAATTACAAATAACCTAAATTGGAACGATCACATAGATAATATTGTGGGTAGAGCAAACCAAAGACTGCGATTCATTGGCAGAACACTTAGAAGGTGCAACAGGTCTACTAAAGAGACTGCTTACACCACGCTTGTCCGCCCTATTCTGGAGTATTGCTGTGCGGTGTGGGATCCGCGTCAGGTGCGACTGACGGATGACATCGAAAAAGTACAAAGAAGGGCAGCTCGTTTTGTATTATAGCGAAATAGGGGAGATAGTGTCACAGACATGTTACGTGAATTGGAGTGGCAATCATTAAAACAAAGGCGTTTTGCGTTGCGACTGAATCTTCTCATGAAATTTCCATCACCAGTTTTCTCCTCCGATTGCGAAAACATTCTGTTGGCACCCACCTACATAGGGAGAAATGATCATCACGATAAAATAAGAGAAATCAGGTCTTACACAGAAAAATTTAAGTGCTCGTTTTTCCCGCGTGCCGTTCGAGAGTGGAATGGTAGAGAGACAGCTTGAAGGTGGTTCCTTGAACCCTCTGCCAGGCACTTTATTGTGAATAGCAGAGTAATCATGTAGATGCAGATGGTAGTGCGTTAGTCTGAATTATGTTTGTTGACTATAAGGACGTTGCGCTATTGAGTGCGATAGCGAAACAAGCCCATTTGGATTAATGCTAAAAATCGGTAAAATATTTTTGAGTTTTTAGATTTTAAATGTTCTCGTGGACAGAAAGTGGACTGCGGCAGTAACAAAGACACCGCAGCACTCGATCGACAGATAGTGTGGGTGATGACCAGATAAACACACAGCACGAGAGTTGTACTCACTATCTACGCTGCTTACGATAAAGCCAGCTGACCGCCTCGTCGCCTCTGGCGTTTCTGACTCCAGCGCAGCGCTCAACTCTAGCGAGGAAGCCTTGAGCGCAGTGTTGCCAACCGCTCCCAACGGAAACGCTCCGTGTCCACAGGCACCTCAGTAGCGTGTTCTTCAAATTTTTTACTTCTCGGAATCGTAATTAAACAGCGCACTTTTGAGCGGCAAAACAAATTCGGCAATATCTGACGGTGCCAACGGCCTTGCCGCAGTGGTAACACCAGTTCTCGGCAGATCACCGAAGTTATGCGATATCGGGCTTGGCTAGCACTGGGATGGGTGACTGGCTGGTTCTCCCCAGCGCTGTTGGTAACCAGGGTGCACTCAGCCGTTGTGAGGCCTCGATTGAAAGTGGCAGCTCCGGTCACTAAAGCTGACAACGGCCGGAAGAGCAGTGTGCTGACCACATGCCCCTCCAATCCACATCCAGTGACGCCCATCGACGGAAGATGACCCGGTTGGTCGGTACCGATGGACCTTCTGAGGACTCTTCGGACGGAGTTTAGTTTAATATCTGGCTCTGATTCACAGTTCCATTTCGTAGATTAAGTTCTTAAATGCTTCTCGGAACCATTGTGTGCCAACCGGAAGTGCATCTCTTAACCTCGATGTTTCATTAACTTAATCCAGACGGAGTAGAGTGTCAGGTGCGGCTGTTAATATGAAGCGCGTCAACCACTCTTGTTACTACTGCACACTGTTGAAAATTTTGCAGCTGTTAACTACTTGGAGTAGGAGAGTGTGATAGACATTGGCGGCACTTAGCGGCACTCTACTCCCGCCGAAGCGTAGATAAGGTAATGTGCCCTGGACTGTTGGAAGTGACGATAACGGCAAATACGGTGGAGTGTCGGGTGGGCCACCTGTTGCAGATAAGCCTCTGCACTGGAGGTGTTCTGTGTATCGTGTCAGTTGCAGCAAACCCGACGTACAGAGTACGTCACCGGCTGCCTCTCGAGTAGGAAGGCGAGATCGGTGCGCACAAATGTCTGTCGCCGGTTCCTTTCCCAGTTCTCGCGACGCGACAGTGGGTCCAGCAAAGCTTAATTTCCTGAATGACTTTTTCAGTTTGCAGCGGAGCGTGAGCTGACGTGGAACTTCCTGCAAGATTGTAAGTGTATCGGACCGGGCCTCGAACCCGGGACCTTTGCCTTCCGCGGACAGTTCCTCTACTGACTGAGATACCCACGCACATTCACAACCTGTCCTCACAAATGTACTTCCACCAGTGCCTCATTCCTGCCTTCTATATTTCACGAAAGTCTTCCTGCGAAACTTATGGGACTAGCACTCATGCAAGGAGGATATTGCGGAGACGTGGCTTAGCCAAAGCCTTGGAGATGTTTCCAGAATTAGCTGCTGGCGGAAGTAAAACTTAGAAGTGGTTGGGAAGCTCGGTTTATGGAGCATTTTCCCGCAAAAGACAAAGATCCCGGGTTCGACTCCAAGTCCGACACTCAGTTTTAAACTGCCTAGAAATGTCAAAGCTTTATTTATGTATGAAGGTGTGTACACAAATTACGGCAGCCGTAAACTGCTTCATAGTGACATCATCGTCTTTGACGACGGAGAGGTCTATCACATACTGAATCATACGATAAGAAATTGCCCGGAATCGTAGACGCTGGCTATAATTAAGCTTTTGCTACTTGAGAGGTCCCCCATGAAAAACGTTTGTTGTTGTAGGACACTGAAACTTTGTGGAAAAGTTTGGGAGGATATATGGAAGAGAAATGAGTAAACCACGAAAAGAAACTCATTTTGATTTCCACTTGAGAGGGTAACATTTGTTAATTGCGTACAATGTGTACGCTCCAGGTTACAGACTTTGCTCGTTGTTACGGCTATCTGCATCCACGAAAACCTGGAAACGCACAATAGATTGCTCTACTACTGTCTCAAATATCTCAGGGGGGATGTTGGCTACAACCCTGGCTGTGCTCATCTTCAACCTTCAACGTATGTTGGTGTCCCGTCGATAAATACTGTGTCCTTCAGGTAACCCCACAACCAGAAAGCATACGAGTTCACATCTCCTCTCCCAGGAGCAATTCCAAAATCTCCAGTTAATTCGAACTTCCGAGTCATGTTCTTCAGCCTCCTGCTGAAAGAGGACCTCTCCACATTCCTGTAATGCGTCGATACTCGCGAAGAGCACCAGCACCGTTGCTGTTGTTTTGATGAAACAGCTTTGACGAGTAATGCCCAGCTCACCTCGTCCAGACTCATGTTGACTGCCACTCTAATGCTCACTGATGCTTGCGTTTGAACCCCACGTGTCGTGGTACGAGTACCGGCGCTTAACGGCAACTCACGACATAGCGCTACATACAACGCAAATCCTGCTGTGCAAAGTCGGAACATCATTCGTATAAAGTTAGGTATCCATGCGGCACAAGTAGCGAATTTTAATTATAACTACCCTTTATACTTCCTTTCTAAGATGCTGTTTATCTGGTTACGATACGCACATTTAGCTTTGTGAGCGACCGTCCTTTAATTGGTACAGCCAAACCTCTTAATCATAAAGAACTCGAGAATGGAGCGTGTTGTCTACCTTACTCACTGCTTGCAGATTCCAAAATATGTCCTTATCGTGTTTCATTGTCGAATTGAACTATCGTTATCGTATATTATCTTTATATCTGATGGTATCTTAGCATTTGTGTGGAGCTAACGATTGATGACCACTAGCGTACTTCATCGTGTGTCGTCTCCCACGGTGACTGAAATCCGGCCATAACGACGGGCGTGAAATATAGAGTATAGTGCTTTTGGATAGTGTGTGCTGTATTCGCCTGCATCTGCGTGACTTGTGAATTGCTCGTAGAAACGCAAACGTGATGGCTTGTGTTCATAAACTGATACGAGGGGAATGTAGCGCACACGCATATTTCTGATAAAAGTAGCGATGCGAAGCGTTCTTCTTCATGACGGTTATTTGTTTGTTGTGAATCGTGTTTGTGATAGCAACAGGCTACTCTCCCGCGAAAAATCTGCTCCACAAAAGAATTGTTCGGGCCCGGCTGGGAACTTAAGAGGCGGAAGGGATAAGAAACGCCGCTGAGCTTTTATACCGCCTGGGGTGCGGTGGCGGTAGCTGGTATTCCACTTATTAAATTATTCCCTACTGTTACGACGCGCTCGAGCGAATTTTTCGGTAATCCAACGTTTCGTTCCGATGTGAGGAGGACATCTTAAAGGGGGTTTGTAACCTCTATGTAGGTCCGATTAACACTGCGCCTTGTTGTTGCCTCAGTAGCGAGCCAGGACCTTCACTTCACAGAAACTACAACACCCCTTGAAGATATCCTCTGCAAATGGGGATGAAACGCTGAATTTCTCCAAGAAATTTGTTGGACCACGGAATTGCGTTGAATATTTGAATAGTGAGACATTTCTCTCTTGTTACGGGTTCATTGATCCATCAAATTCGCTTTGTCAACTTTAATCACTTTCTATGCTGCCAATAACGAACTCTAATGGTTTACACAGTTGGGAAGTCCCTTTTTAACGCTGACGATACAGGCTGCGTGTTAGCATCATAGCAGTATTGCTTCAATTATTTATATTTGTTTTGTTTACGCAGGAAACTATATTCCATGGAATCTGTATTAGAACCATACATTTAGTTTTGTTGTAAATGAAAACAAACGTTCCATAGTTATTTGTTCAGTTAACAACACAGTGTTTGTTTATATGAACTCCAAAAGTCATTGACAGTGGAAAAATTGAAGAAGAGTCGTGAAGGAAGGTAAGAGTTACTGGTGTCTTGCTTGACACAGTTCCGCCACTTAAATGTCTAGGCATAACGTTTCAAAGCGATTTGAAATGGAACGAGCACGTATGGTCAGTAGAAGGGTAGGCGAATGGTGGACTCGGGTTTATTGGGAGAATTTTAGGAGAGTTTAGCTCATCTGTAAAGGAAAGAACATTAGTGCGAACTATTTCTTAGGTACTGCTCGAGAATTTGGGATCCCCACCAGATCGCATTAAAGGGAGACACCGAAGCAATTCACAAGCGTGTTGCTGGATCTTTTATACCAGTGGGGGCGATCAGCGAAAGATTATGGAGAACAGCGAACCTGCATTTGTCGGCTGATAGCAGTACGACTCAAGTGCCGCCAATGTACTCTTTCGCGATAATGACCACGAAGACAAGACACGATAACAGAAATTACGGCTCGCACGGAGGCGTATGTAGTCGTTTTTTTCCTTGCCGCATTTGCGAGCGGTATATAGGAAAGGGAATGACTGTTCTGGCGTAAAGACAAGCGCCGCCGCGACGATGGAGAGCGGAAGAGCAGAGAGGGTCGTGAGACGACGTAAGCCGGTGGTACGCCGACTAGGACGATACCAACACAGGAGCAGCGTCTACCCGAAGAGAATACAAGCGCCTCGCAGCCTAGCCGCGGTCGCAGTGAAAGACGAGCCGTCATACAAACGCCACAGCAGTCACTTATGATCTGAATTGTTTTGCTTACATTGAAATTGTATGTACCAGACGACATTGATTATTTGCATGTCGCCATTTGCTTGCGAAACGTATTTTGTGAATACGCAAAGTGAAGTATTGTCAATTTAACTTACTGGAATAGATTCAATTAATATGATTTGTTTGAACTATTGTCTAGCGATCCGAGAAACTAGCTTCCCACGCACCCTATGTTAGACGAGTGGGCAGGATACAACAGTGACTAGCATTCCAATTCGGTTTTACAGAGAGTACTCTACTGCATTTGCTCCTTACTTAGCTTGCATTTATCGCGAATCTCTTGCCCAACATTAAGTCCCGAGCGACTGGAAAAAAGCGCAGGTGACGTCTGTATTTAAGAAGGGTAGAAGGACGGATCCTCAAAATTACAGACCAATAACTTTAACATCGGTTTGTTGCAGGATTCTCTAACATATTCTCAGTTCGAATATAATGAATTTCCTTGAGACAGAGAAGTTGTTGTCCATGCATCAGCACGGCTTTAGAAAGCATCGCTCCTGCGAGACGCAACTCGCCCTTTTTTCACATGATATCTTGCGAACCATGGATGAAGGATATCAGACGGATGCCATATTCCTTAACTTCCGGAAACCGTTTGACTCGGTGCCCCACTGCAGACTCCTAACTAAGGTACGAGCATATGGAATTGGTTCCCAAATATGTGAGTGGCTCGAAGACTTCTTAAGTAATAGAACCCAGTACGTTGTCCTCGATGGTGAGTGTTCATCGGAGGTGAGGGTATCATCTGGAGTGCCCCAGGGAAGTGTGGTAGGTCCGCTGTTATTTTCTATCTGCATAAATGATCTTTCGGATAGGGTGGATAGCAATGTGCGGCTGTTTGCTGATGATGCTGTGGTGTACGGGAAGGTGTCGTCGTCGAGTGACTGTAGGAGGATACAAGATGACTTGGACAGGATTTGTGATTGGTGCAAAGAATGGCAGCTAACTCTAAATATAGATAAATGTAAATTAATGCAGATGAATAGGAAAAAGAATCCTGTAATGTTTGAATACTCCATTAGTAGTGTAGCAGTTGATACAGTCACGTCGATTAAATATTTGGGCGTAACATTGCAGAGCGATATGAACTGGGACAAGCATGTAATGGCAGTTGTGGGGATGGCGGATAGTCGTCTTCGGTTCATTGATAGAATTTTAGGAAGATGTGGTTCATCTGTAAAGGTGACCGCCTATAAAACACTAATACGACCTATTCTTGAGTACTGCTCGAGCGTTTGGGATCCCTATCAGGTCGGATTGAGGGAGGACATATAAGCAATTCAGAGGCGGGCTGCTAGATTTGTTACTGGTAGGTTTGATCATCACGCGAGTGTTACGGAAATGCTTCAGGAACTCGGGTGGGAGTCTCTAGAGGAAAGGAGGCGTTCTTTTCGTGAATCGCTACTGAGGAAATTTAGAGAACCAGCATTTGAGGTTGACTGCAGTACAATTTTACTGCTGCCAACTTAATTTCGCGGAAAGACCACAAAGATAAGATAAGGGAGATTTGGGCTCCTACAAAGGCATATAGGCAGTCATTTTTCCCTCGTACTGTTTGGGAGTGGAACAGGGAGAGAAGATGCTAGTTGTGGTCCGAGGTACCCTCCGCCTCGCACCGTATGGTGGATTGCAGAGTATGTTTGTAGATGTAGATGGGTAAAAGATACCGTCGGCTACGCACCGTGGGGTGGCTTGCACAGTATGTATGCACATGTCGATAGCGCTCGTTACTCCGTGGGAATGAAAAAATAATTGTGTTACAGAATAACGGTATTTTCTGGATTCGTGCTCGTTGTGTGTCAATAGATCGCGTTGTTAGAGGTATTTGATATATTGCCGGAACCACTTACAATTCGATGACAATATGGATTCCAATCCCAAAGAAAGCAGGTGTTGACAAATGTGAAAATTACCGAACTATCAGTTTAATAAGTCGCGGCTGCAAAATACTAACGCGGATTCTTTACAGACGAATGGAAAAACCAGTAGAATCTGACCTCGGGGAAGATCAGTTTGGATTCTGTAGAAATGTTGAAACACGTGAGGCAATACTGACCCTACGACTTATCTTAGAAGCTAGATTAAGAAAAGGCAAACCTACGTTTCTAGCATTCGTAGACTTGGAGGAAGCTTTTGACAGTGTTGACTGGAATACGCTCTTTCAAATTCTGAAGGTGGCAGGGGTAAAATACAGGGAGCGAAAGGCTATTTACAATTTGTACAGAAACCATAGGGCAGTTATAAGAGTGGAGGGACATGAAAGGGAAGCAGTGGTTGGGAGGGGAGTAAGACAGGGTTGTAGCCTCTCCCCGATGTTGTTCAATCTGTATGTTGAGCAATCAGTAAAGGAAACAAAAGAAAAATTCGGAGTAGGTATTAAAATTCATGGAGAAGGAATAAAAACTTTGAGGTTCGCCGATGACATTGTAATTCTGTCAGAGACAGCAAAGGACTTGGAAGAGCAGTTGAATGGAATGGATAGTGTCTTGAAAGGAGGATATAAGATGAACATGACAAAAGCAAAACAAGGATAATGGAATGTAGTCTAATTAAGTCAGTTGATGCTGAGGGAATTAGATTAGGAAATGAGACACTTAAAGTAGTAAAGGAGTTTTGCTATTTGGGGAGCAAAATAACTCATGATGGTCGAAGTAGAGAGGATATAAAATGTAGACTGGCAATGGCAAGGAAAGCGTTTCTGAAGAAGAGAAATTTGTTAACATCGAGTATAGATTTAAGTGTCAGGAAGTCCTTTCTGAAAGTATTTGTATGGAGTGTAGCCATGTATGGAAGTGAAACATGGACAATAAATAGTTTGGACAAGAAGAGAATAGAAGCTTTCGAAATGTGGTGCTACAGAAGAATGCTGAAGATTAGATGGGTAGATCACATAACTAATGAGGAAGTATTGAATAGGATTGGGGAGAAGAGAAGTTTGTGGCACAACTTGACCAGAAGAAAGGATCGGTTGGTAGGACATGTTCTGAGGCATCAAGGGATCACCAATTTAGCATTGGAGGGCAGCGTGGAGGGTAAAAATCGTAGAGGGAGACCAAGAGACGAATACACTAAGCAGATTCAGAAGGATGTAGGTTGCAGTAGGTACTGGGAGATGAAAAAACTTGCACAGGATAGAGTAGCATGGAGAGCTGCATCAAACCAGTCTCAGGACTGAAGACCACAACAACAACAACAACAACAACATGGAAACATTCTTGTATTTCCTTTCTCGTTAACTGTACTCGAAGTACTGCCCAAAACACGACGTGAGGTAGCTTCCGGAGTGCAGAGGGGCCGTGGGGAGGGTGAATGGTGAGGAGGTGAGAGGGCGAGGCGTGGTGTGGTGGCGGTCAGCTGGTCGGCGTGGCGCCTGGCTCAGCTGTCGGGCGCGCCGGCCTTGACCCCGATCCAACCTGCCCCACGTGCGCGGCCCACGTGGCGGCCTGCGTGCGCCAGCCAGCCAGCCGGCCGGCCAGCCAGCCGCAGTCGCGCTCGATACCATCCGCCCGCTATCGACCGCGCCGCGCGCACGCGCAGTACCGGCGGGCGCACCGCGTCGCGGGCACGCGACACGCCGCGCGGTGTCAGGCAGCGGCCGCCGGCGTCCACCACCCTGCGGCCACTCCACATCCTGCCCGTGAGCTGGGTCGTCTCTTCACAGACGGCCCTGTTCTGTCATGTGCCGGAAAACATGCTTCGTTAATTTTATGCATTTGTTAAATATATTTTGATAACCGGACTTCTTAGGGGTGTCATCACCCTGTACCACGTAGTGACACGACTTCTCAGCTAACAGTTCGAAATACATTAGTCAAAATACATAGGCGAACGTGTTTATCAACGCCCGGAAGGTAAAATCTATTTTGTTACTGGTGGTACCTGTCGTCTTATTGCATGGCTTGAAATCTTCACTTCCAATGTAGGCAACAATTAAAACCATTCGCCATCTATTGGTGACCCCTTCAGAAGGAAGTGAGTACTGGCGTCCCAGTGTTCTCTAGTGCGGTACAGAGACGGCAGTTGTCTTTTGCGGACATTGTATTCAACCATGCACATGCATACAAACGATACCGGAAGACAGTTGAGCATACAAGGCGACTGCCTCGGACATGGATGTCTGTGATGTCCTTAGGTTAGTTAGGTTTAAGCAGTTCTAAGTTCTAGGGGACTGATGACCTCAGTAGTTAAGTCCCATAGAGCCATTTGAACCATAAAAGGCGAGCTGGACAAGATCGCCGACGCATTACGACCCCAGGTGAACAAATGGTTCAAATGGCTCTGAGCACTATGGGACTCAACTGCTGAGGTCATTAGTCCCCTAGAACTTAGAACTAGTTAAACCTAACTGACCTAAGGACATCACAAACATCCATGCCCGAGGCAGGATTCGAACCTGCGACCGGAGCGGTCTTGCGGTTCCAGACTGCAGCGCCTTTAACCGCACGGCCACTTCGACTGGCCAGGTGAACACTGATGATATGTGGTCATCTCTGCGTCGCGGCAGGATCTCAGTAGGGCCATTGTGTCAGATCAGACTGTAAGGGAAATATCATGAGAAAGGACGTCCTGTTCGAGCATTCCCCTTGACACATCATCATCTCGCTGTTCACATGCTGTTCTGCCGTTCGCATGTCAAGTGGCAACTTCACCACAAGCGAATCGTTTTATTGACAGACGAATCCAGATTCGAACAGATGAAAGGTGATGGCCTGTGTTCGTGTGCGGAGACGCCGTGCTGAGCGGTACCTGACAAACCTTGTCCACGGAATCAACAAATTCGGCCAAGGTTCTGTGATGTGTGGGGAGGCTTCATTCTAAGGATCATGTAGTTGTCGATGGTTGTCTTGCCGTCACAAAGTAAATCGAACAATTGTGTTTCACCATGCGGTTCCTACTGCATACGATCGTGGCCCTGGATTCTTTCTTGTGCGCGATATTGCCGGGCCCATGTGGCGAGAGTGACCAGGAATTCCATGCTAAGCCTGGACGTTGAAGTAATGGAATGGCCAGCGGTGAGCCTGACCTAAAGTCCGTCGAGAGTGTGTGACATAGTTGGCAAATGTTTTCATAGTCGCCCTCTTCCACCACATGGTCTCCAAGAACTCTCAAGAGCTCACATTGAAGAAAGGGAACGGATACTACAGGGCGACTTCCGTAAACTTACACGGAGCGTAGGTGTGAGGTGGTGGTGAACGCTCACAGTAGGGATACACTTTACAGGAGCACTCAGTGTCCAATGAGAAGCACCCAGAATGACGGGGTGGACGATTGTTTTCACTTCGTTTTCTGCACCTGTCGGACATTTCAGGTCATTCTTATTCAAATGACCGAGGCTGTAATGATATTTCATTACCTACTTATTTGTGAAAGATAAAGGTATAATTTGGTAACATACACAGTTGTCAATTATTGCTAAATGGGATAAGATAGACGCCCAAAGCTATGCTCCCTTAATTCATTTGAGCAGTGCATAATGCGAATTCACGTAAAAAATGGTAGAGTACATGAAACTTGCAAATGAATTTTTAAACGCGTCGATGGCAATAACCAAAAAGACTTCCAATGAGGTCCTCCTGGAAGTGAAATCGACCGACGAACTAAAGAGACGACTCAGCGCATACCGTAACTGTACGGTACGTTTCGAAAACACTCGTCCGGATGGCTTCCATTGTTGTATTATTACTCGTACCATCACGCTCCTGCTCTCTGAACAGTGTTTCAACGTGTCCCACTTCTCCCCTACTGGCTGTCAGCGTCGTCTCATATAGCGTTAATTACTACTTTGTTGACTGGTACTGAAGCGAAACGAAATTTATTACAAGCACGAAGTTGCTTTTTAGGTCCTTGTTCCGCCGATTTTATAAACTACCGGATTCTGAGTTCCGATTTTTCTGCAAATTGGACCTGGAAGCGCTAATCCATATGATTAAGTAGGTGTGGAACATATTTTACAATATCTGCATTCTTATCTACATCATTTTAAGCTTTACACTTTTGAAACTGGTTGCAGTATAAATACGAGGTGGGTAATCATAATATCTTAATAATCACCACGGTAAAATAAGGTACATAATTAAGTCATTGTTTTCTGAGAGTACATGTCTGTAGTCTCTGTACACATTGAAATCTCCGCACCCGCGTACCATAGCATGCCGGTCGAGAAGTCAAAACAAAACGAGCACAGTCTATTGATGGAGTAGTTCATTACCGCACATTTAGCTCGTCTGCCGGCGGCTGTTGTGCTGTGGCGACGAGATTTCGTTGCATACTAAGACTGTACGCATATATCTGCAAACGATCAAAAATTTAATTACAACTTTGTTTTGTCAACGTGATGGAATTTACCCCTCCTAAAGCTGTTAGCAACATCGGGTAGTATACACTGAGATGATAACAGTCACGGGATACCTCCTAATTTCGTGTCGGACCTCCTTTTGTCCGGCGTAGTGCAGCAACACGACGTGGCATGGGCTCAACATGTCGTTGGAAGTCCCTTGCAGAAATATAGAGCTAAGCTGCACATAATTGCGAAAGTGTTGTCATTTCAGGATTTTGTGCACGAACCGACCTCTCGATTATGTTCCATAAATGTTTGATGGGATTCATGTCGCCGGCCGCGGTGGTCTCGCGGTTCTAGGCGCGTAGTCCGGAACCGCGCGACTGCTACGGTCGCAGGTTCGAATCCTGCCTCTGGCATGGATGTGTGTGATGTCCTTAGATTAGTTAGGTTTAAGTAGTTTTAAGTTCTAGGGGACTGATGACCACAGCTGTTAAGTCCCATAGTGCTCAGAGCCATTTGAACCTTTTTTGATTCATGTCGGGCGATCTGCGTGGTCAAATCATTCGCTCAAATTATCCAGGATGTTCTTCAAACCAATCGCGAACAATTGGAGCCCGGTGACATGGCGCATCGTTTGTTTGGGAGCATGAAGTCCTTGAATGGTTCGAAATTGTGTCCAGGAGGCAGGACATAATCATTTCCAGTCAATGAGAGGTTCGGTTGGACCAGAGGACCAAGTCTGTTCCATGTAGACATAGACTACACCATTATGGAGCCACCACCGGGTTGCACAGTGCCTCGTTGACAACTTGGTTCAACGGCTTCGTGTGATCTGCGCCACACTCGAACCTACCATAAGCTCTTACCAACTGGACGGGGACGCTTCTGACCGTGCCATGGTTTTCCATTTGTGTAGGATCCAATCGATATGGTCATGATCCCATGAAAGCGTCTGCAGGCGATGTCGTGCTGTTAGCAAAGGCACTCGCGTCCACTGTCTCCTGCCGTAGCCCATTAACAAATTACGCCGCACTGTCGTACCGCATACGTTCGTCGTACGTCCCACATCGATTTCAGGGGTTATTTCATGGAGTGTTGCCTGTCTGTTATTACTGACAACTCTACGCAAACCCCCGGTGCTCTCGGTGGTTAAGTGAAGACCGTCGGCCACTGCGTTGTCGTTGGTGAGGAGTAATGCATGGAATTCGCTGTTCTCGGAACACTCTTGACTCTGTGGATCTCGGAACATTGGATTCTCTAACGATTTCCGAAATGGACTGCCTCATGCGTCTAGCTCCATTCTGCTAGAACCATTCCGCGTTCAAAACTGTTAATGCCCGTTGTCCGGCCACAATCATGTCGAAAACATTTACAAATGACAGGTCCGTCAATACATTTGTCCTTTTGTATCTAGCGAACACGATACTACCGACATCTGTATACGTGCATATCGCTGTCCTATGACTTTTGTCCCCCCAGTGTACATAAAAAAAGTCTTTTATTAGAGCTGTGGAGCATAACCTGAACAAGGTTTAAAATAAGTTTCCATATCTCTTACAGGAAACACTACTGATTAAAACTAGGGAAATATTCCTACAGATTGAAACAAATACTTGTTGAGATACGCGACACGTCACAGGTAGTGATGTCGCGAAAATTGGAAACGTACTTTGGCGTACTTCAAAGAGAAAAAAAATTTGAGAAACGCTCGTGTACTGGGTCGTCATGACTGTGTTGGGAAATAGTGTCATGCATCTATGAAGTACTGCATTCATTAAAAGTTACGTGGCTTGCCATAATATGGTGTAAATTACTCTGTGAAGTCCCCGCGTATATTCTCTACCTAGCGACAAGGTGCTAGCATTTGTGGAGCAAGTCTCCCATGCATCTGATGGAAACGGAAATGCCGTGTGGCTAGGACCTCCCGTCGGGTAGACCGTTCACCTGGCGCAAGTCTTTCGACTTGCGTGTCGATGGGGATGAAATGATGATGATAAGGACAACACAACACAACACCCAGTCCCTGAGCGGAGAAAATCTCCGACCCAGCCGGGAATCGAACCCGGACCGGTAGGTACGACATTCCGTGGCGCTGACCACTCAGCTACCAGGGGCTGACCATGCATCTGATGAAATCTGCGGATCTCACGAGAACGCAATTCAAACAGGCTTGGATCATAATATTATGTAAGAGCGAGTTACATCCACACTGAGCTGCTCCCGCAGTGTCAACAGATGACTAACAGTACAGGAGAATGGCCCACATTTCAAGTATTTGTCATCAACCATGTGTTTATATGACTTGGTTTCTAGTTTTCAAAAGTGCTATATCCTGTAAGAATATGTCACTTTAAATAAACGTACTGTGTATACTGGATGAGAGCTCAAAGTCTTACTCCTCAATTAAGTTAATATTTGTAAGGTATTTGTATTGTCGTTTTCACATAGGCGAAAGTGACCAGGGGCTCATGAAATGAAGATCAACGAATTTTCGCAACTTCATTTATCACCGAAATACAAGAATCAGCTTTTTTCTGTGGAACTGTGGCGCTTTTTTTGTTCCAGGATAGCAGATCTATATGAGGCGAATTTTGGGGTATAACACTCCTGTAGACCTGACAAGAAAATACGAAGTGAACGAAAAATGTATATCACGAGTTGTGTATTGTTGCGCCCATTTAAAAGATACCGTGTAGTTGTATTTCAATACTGTGCATATTATGCTAAAGCCAACTAATCGGCCGTAATCCAGAGCTGTGAATGTCGCTCCCACAGTTTTGTTTTGTGTATATTCCGACAATGGGCAGTCATCAGTACTAGGAATGTGGCTGGTGTGCTGTAAATGACGTCGGATGTGATCTGAAACCAGCTACCGGCTTGATTCTGCAGCACAAGCGCTTTCGTAATCCGCACTGTTTCAGTACTAACAGCATAAGCGACCAGTGATGACACCGAGACATCGAAATGTCGTGCCACAACAGGTTTGTACTCCGGGGACCTATCACGCAACGTTTTGTGACCCTCTGCGGCCATTTCTGAGACACTGTGCATGATACTTAATAATGGTAATTAAAGGCTTGATGTCTCTCTGGTAGGTGAACGGTAAAAGTTCCCAGACATTTTCGAAAATTTCCTTTGTAGCTGTATGATACCTTACCGATCTGATCTGTCTGCGGAAAATGTTTTCTTCATGTTTTATGATTATGCGTATTTCGTGGTCTACATGGAAACGCACACATATGGAAAAAAATTTAGAAGAACCCAGAACGTAATAGGATATAAATGCGTAAAATTATAAGAACTTCAGCTAGCTCTACGTATCTTGCAACTCCCTGTCGCAAAAGTGTCCCGTAAATAAGCAGACGTCAGTAGCACACCTTAAACGCCAAAGCGTCACATAAAGTGAATTGATTATCCGTAACCAGTATGTGACACTAGTTACTCTAAAATGAATTGATTATCTGTAACCAATATGTGACACTAGTTAATCTCACAACCACAGATGGGGCTTCTGCCACTTAGACCGTCTCATACCCTCAGCGGGAACGTTTGAATTGTGGATGACACCGAATGATAATTATCTTCTCGGACATGTTATAGAAATAGAAACTTTCTGAGCTTGATGTTCAGCGCTAGATAGGTGAGGCTCATTAGTTTCCTAGCACGAATATGTAAATACACGTTGAGAAGTTATCCACCGCCATAGCTGAACAATTTCTAAGAACCAGTGCTCTTATCGGCAATGGCAAGGAGTCTTCGTTGTTAAGAGGACTTCTGCGGGATGTATTCACCCTTGTAAAAACAATTGGGGAGTGAAGTCAAGACGGAATACCTGCTCCGGCTTGAGAAAGCGGACATCAGCGACAGGAATAACTACTAACTATGTGGCTCTCCATACTCACACCTAATGCCGGCCGGCCGGTGTGGCCATGAGGTTCTAGGCGCTTCAGTCTGGAACCGCGTGACCACTACGGTCGCAGGTTCGAATCCTGCTTCGGGCATGGATGTGTGTGATGTCCTTACGTTAGTTAGCTTTAAATAGTTCTAAGTTCTAGGGGACTGATGTCCACAGATGTTAAGTCCCATAGTGCTCAGAGCCATTTGAACCTAATACCGCTGTTGACTGAAGAGAGACGGCGAGTGGTCTGTTGGTGGATCTGTTATTTTTGGGGAATCGACGAGAATTGTTTCTACATAAAATCGTTAGGTACTTTTCTGTTGACGATCCCATGGCTTCGTAATTTGACGTAGATTGAAGGACAAGGAAGACGATTGGCAGGGGGGTTGAGAAAGCTGAGGTCCGACCAGAGGTAACACCTTGTTGGTCCCTTTTGGTTGGGAAGATGTTAGTGGTATGTATAATAACTGGAGAATGGCGTATGCCAGCACATTTGTACCTTTTTATTCACAGTTCTGTTGATCACTTCTCTTGTATTTATAACAGATAATCGGCATTGGCCCTAATGAGTCATCAGCAGAATCAGTTTTTCGTTAAGAAAGTAACTCGTCATGTCGTCATTTAACGTTCGTCAAGGACGCTTAAAACCATTTCTAGTTAATTGCCTTAAATCCACCAAATGAGATTTAGGTAGTTGCGAATAAAAAATCATTGTTCAAAATAGAGCACGTTCTCCAGTTTGTCTAGTTTCATTATAATTTATAAATTACTAGCGAAGAAACTGGGCTTTTCCTAGGTATTTATTTATAGCTGTGCGTCTACGCACGTACCATATAACATCTGGCCTTGTGCTTAATGTTTATGACGTCATATCTCCTGAACTATGTGTCCTCCAGTGATATAATTTTGCACTTACATTCTGTGGTGTATGTGCATACTGTGTGTAAAATGTGCCGCGAATACAGCTAGTTGTAAAGAAGTAACAAATTGTAACGCCTTGCCTCACACGATACTTTTCTGCATGAACAACGGAAAAGTACTAAGCTATAAACAGTTTTCCTTTCATAATTTTGTAGGGATTGTCAGGGAGAAAGAATTTCGTAAAGGTTTGAAATGATGTGCAATGTCTGTTGCAAGTCAATAAGTGTTCTCATTCTCAAATACTGGATGAATCAAGTGTGAGAATTCATGCGTCGCAGGCTACTCTTACTGTTTTACGCCCGCCCCTTTGATGGGTAGGTAGTTCTTACCCCCGCTGCGATTGTTGCCCGACAGTAATGTATATGTGTAACAAGTTTAGTTGAAATCGATCCAGTGGTTTAGGAGGAGACGTGGAATATACATACACACTCACATACATACATACATACATACGTTTTTACAATACGTCTGGATTATAGATAGAAAATTGATGTCCAAACATAAAAGTCTGTAACGAAAATCGTTGTGGCGTGAGGGGGGAGAGCGTGTCAAACGGTGCGTTATACGCAGTACCATAGAGAGTAGAGACTAGGGGAGACTATGTGTCAGCAGAGCCACAAAAATGTTCGTGTTTCTCGTACGTCGTCTGAAGAGCTGCAGCGACATGTCTGCGCCTATCTTAGAGTTAGCGCGATTATCTGTAGATAGTTCTATCCACTGTAGATATACCAGTTGACATTATCACTCGGGCTGACATTGTTGAGGTGACTGGCAGACAACCATGGGATTCAGTTTATTGTCAACAGAAACAGAAACTCGTGCTACCGCCCGCTGCGTTATTGCGGCACTTACTGCCTCTGTGGAACTTTACCTTCTGGCGGTGCAGCTCGCTTGGAAATAACGCTCACTGGGTCACAGACGCGTGCTAGTCCAACGGCAGGTAATTGGGTTACCTACAGCCTGCGATCAATGGGGGTAGCACGGCTCCGCCACGGCCAGCGAGCGTTGTGTGTGCCCGCTAGAATAACTCCATTTTTGCTACCAAGGAACACCTCAGAATTCAAGGAAAGTCGGTTTGCTGTATCAGACACTCGCTGCCATTGTTAGGAGCACAACAGTTTGATAAAGAGAACTACCGTTAACGTTCTACTGTTTGTAGGCTCATTCATCTGCCCCTGTGGCTGGGTTTTATGCAAACTTCAGATACCACGCGCAACATTTTCATATCCTCTAGCTCGTTACACGCAAACAACTAGTCCTACAGAAAAAGTTAACACGACCTTGTTGTGGGAAATTTAATGTAGCTAACTGTTTACACTGAGAGTTTGTCGTTGAAGGCCGTAGTTTTCGAATTACGATACACAAAAAAAGTACAAAAGCTACCTTCAATACCTTCAAACGCGTTTTTCTTGACTAACTCGAAATCCGTGATCTGCAGTGAAAACTCACCCCAGTAGTGTGTGTGTGTGTGTGTGTGTGTGAGAGAGAGAGAGAGAGAGAGAGAGAGAGAGAGAGAGAGAGAGAGAAGAGGTATTTGAAGGCATTGCGAGTTGCATAAAACCCAGCAGTAGGGGCAGCTGAATCGCCATGTAAGATGACAGCAATTAGGATTTTTCTATCTTCATAACTTCCTCGTGCATAATTTGTAACATACAGTATAAGTTCACTTTTACGTAAATTCGTACCGCACACGGATATAGTTCTGACAAAGAGTATCTAAAATACATAATAAACCTATAGCTTCATTTGCACACCTCATTACTTCTCAAGGCAAGTAGCTATTTTGAGGGGTTTTTACATGAGTCCAGCCTGTGAGCAGGTCCGTTAAAGAACATTTTTTCACAGAAGCGGCTTATCATTTGGCGCCGACCCTCCCCCCGTTTTTCCTCGTACATTTTTACTCGTGTCAGCTTTCGCTACTGATTCTTGCACTTCCGCCCCCCTCTTAGCTTGGCGGCCCTAGCTTGTGTCGCTTGGCCTTAAACAGGCCTTGCCTGTGAGCTAGTCTATCTCAAGTTCAAACTACGATGTCTTTCGGACTTTTCTTAAGTACTGCACCATCTTATTAACTGTAGTCCATTCATCTTTGTACGCTTCTACTCATCAGTTCCAGATTTCCCATAGATACGGCCAGCGCAGTAAGGTAGAGGAAACTATTTTCATGATTCAGGGAATTTTGTGATTGCAGGGGTCATGCGCGACTTCGGCTAGTCATCTCTTGGGACATCATTCTTGGCTGATGTTGACTTAGCTGCACTGTAGTGATCATCTTACATATATCACGAAAGTACCTTATACCGATTACGGAATTGCGTATCGACATCACGAAATTGTCTACAAATGTATGTGGTACTTGATCACTATTTAAAATTCCATCAAAATTCTTACTTTCCTATTTGTAGTTGATTCTGTTAATATGTTATTTTTAACTAGGTGAAATTCTTTCATGTTAGAGAGTGAAAAACTATTGTAAATATACGTCCCTTTACCTTATAGGGCACTTAAGTGTCGTATGACCAGACTTCCTTTCAAGACGGCCACACGCACAATCTCGTGTAGGCCTTCTCCATATCATAAGTATGTATGATGGCTGTGGTCAGTAATGATGTGAATTCTGTGTGGTTGGCTGGAAACATTACAGCTTTAGTCGTTCTAACGGTCTAAGAAAAACGTAAGTACTGCGAGGTTTCCCATTGATTCTGTCTTCCAAATGATTTGGTATTCCTAATTTCCTGATTACTGTGGAAAATTATCGGTCTGCTTTTGTCGAATTCCGTTTTTACCAATAACATGCATCTTGTTGCTGAATTGCCAAATCCAGTGCGCATGGCCTCACTACAACTAGTGAGTAATATGTCCGTCGAAGCTGTCCTGATCGCCCCAGAACGTCTGAGAATAATATTTATTTGTTTTCTTTTTACGGCTTCGCGAGGCTAAGTTTGTGAGCCCCTGCTCTTGAGCCATAGTCCACTGTTAAAGTTCTACACCTTGGAGGGATTATTTTCAGTGGTTACCGAACACCGTGGGTGCCGAATTATTCTCGAGGCCCACAGAGCAGATTGCTGCGTCTCTGACGGACAGCGAAACCAGTCGAAGCAAATAAAATCAAATAAACTGCATAGCGTTTAAATTTTGTTTCACAGCGGGCATTGTCAAGCGCTGATTCTTTGTCGTCACATCTGGTTGCTCGTCATCTATACAGAATTAAGTGTACCTCATTTCACGACGAACAAATGTTCGGGGTGTAGATGATCGATGGCAAACCAAACTGAGAAAATATTGTAGCATGGGATTAGACGTTGCATGTGCCACTACACACAGTTGCAGAGATTCAGTGTAAAGAGGCCCTCGCCTGCCGTCTTTAAGAGCTACGCCAGCGGAAGGCGCCGGGCGCGCCTCACCGCGTCTTATATTTAAACAGTAATCTGATGACCCCTTTCCGTAAGGCACTTGGCGACTCAGATGCTTCTCATTAGTCTAATGGAACAGCAGTGATAACGAACGAGCTAGCTGTCACGGCTCTTCTGGATCCGCTGTGGAATTGACCACTTGGCGTTAAGAATCAACGTTTGTGCTACCAAAGGCGTATGGAAAAGGTTGCCACGGTTAGCTTAGCAAGCACTTTGTGAAGTAAAGAAACGATAGCTGACATAAAGACACTTTGCAAATGAAGAGACAACAGCTTCACGAAATTGTGTTGTCAACGTTTTCACTTAGTGTTCAAAACTTACTCAGAACAACCTTATGTTACATTCTGCCTCCCAATCCTTCCTCTCCCTCCACACTCATACGCATACATCGAAAACTTCAGCCTTCGCATTTATACTAACGCTCGCTGTTATAGAGCGAAAGACAGGACTTCGGCTTCCCAGTAAAGCGGCTGCTCCGTTGTTTCCGCAATAGGAACTCCGACGTCATGGCTCACATTAGCTTTCCTGGAACATCAGTGTGTTGTGCTAGAGGACACTGAAAAGTGTCACATTACGAAATATGTCAGTATAATTATTTATTACGTCACGATCGCTTAGATATATTAAAGAACGTCGACATTACCGGTTTCGGCAAGTAGTTGCTTTCTTCAGGTGTGCTTAATCACTAAAAAGTTTCGTACAAATGTGTTAGCAAATATACTTGGCACTTTGAGTCTTTTCTCGTGTGACGATATGATGTACTTACATTCAAATAAGTGAAATGACTTTATGGTGTTCAGAGTCCTAACTATATTTGTGTGTGTATCTGTACGAATCTTTTTAGCTGATTAAGCACGTCTGAAGATGGCAACTACTTGCCGGAACCGCTACTGTTATTTTACAAATACTTATAAAGGTCGCATACTTCGATTTGAGAATATAGCATTTTTTTGTGTGTCATGTTGATCTCGACATTGACTTGCACTCGTCACTGGAGCCATACAGGCAAACATCTGTGACTGTGGCTCAACTTAGGAGCCCCACATATGCTCCTGTTTTATTGTGTCGTGGAGATACGCCAATATAGAAAGCCTTTTGCGAGTTTTTCGAGATGATAATGCGTGTGGGCCAGTTGCGTTTTGCAAGTCATTCAACTGGACGTGGCTTTAGTGCCCCTAAAGTACCCCAGTTCTCCAACAGCGGAAAGGGAAAGACAGTTTAATGTGGAATCCCAACCACATGACGTTTGTGGCCAACGTCACTGGGAGGTGCACGCTACGTTAAAGCTGGACTAAAAAAAATAATCCTTGGTCCTACCGGTATTCGGTACTCTCGGTTTCCAGACACATGCTTTAACGCTAGACCACCAGTCCCGGCTTATTCGAAATGGTAACGCGTGTTTATGAAATACGATGAAGTCTCTGTGATTACGTAAATACACTGATGTTGAGGTATTTCCTCTACAATTTCTGCTTCGTTTTGTGTTTTTAGTTAGCAACATTTCAAGGTTCCTAAAATACAAGTATTGTATCTATTGTTGAAACTATTTATGTTCTGGTATCTCCGTACACGTTTTTATATTTGATCCAAGTATGAGTCAATAAAACAAAACAAACATAAAAGCTTTCAGTACAGCTTACCGAAACAAAAGACAGGATTCGCCTGTACGCCAGAATGCTTCTTGTGTTAATACTGCCAGTTTTCTCACTAAAGCTAGAGCTCCTTTCATCGATCAGCAGGCCTTACAGCATCTTCGTTAGAACTACAAACTTGGTACCTATTACAAGAAAGTTTCTTCTCAAAGTTGTCACCACGTTCGGTGAACCACGATATGCACAAAGGGAACGTCTCGGGAAGCAAATCAACTTAAATTGCCTCAATAATTATGATCTCCCATTTTGAACAAACGGCTCTTAGGTTGTTTTACAACTCAAAATGCGTCACTGTGAATAAATTAACACTGCGATTAAATAGGTGGAAATGATAATTAATTATTATTAACGACCACCAGTGACTGTTTTACGAAGACATTTGTTTACTGGTGCTTAACGGTTTGGAAATATTTTGCTGCTCCAGAAATTGCCGTTTCTTTTTATTGTTGCTAATGTCCCTCTTGTGACGCCACCAGATGTACTTCGGTGATACAATTCGTAGTTTAAAGGCTCGCGTCCGTCAACTTCGATATCGCTGCAATAAGAGCCACGCAAACGTATAAAAAATGTCGAAATGTAGGTAATGAAAGCGCAGACTGCAGGTCTTGGCACGACACCAGAAGTTGTGCTTTTCGCTTGGGTCCCATTAGAACTTGACACGTACCCTAACTTTGGTTTTTTGTTTTGTTTTCTTTAGTATCTCGATACTGACAAGAAGAATTCCGGTAACCCTTTTCTGTTCGTTGAAAGATAGCGCTAACTATTCGTGGTTTGTTGTTGTCTGTCTTCTCCAACGAGGCACTTGAGCATGTTGTCACCCCCTTCTCGCTCTCCTCATTCTTCTGTGGGTGCTTAAAACTCATCCAAGATTAGCGTTATTGAGCGTGTGGAAGGCAGAGCTCATACTATAAACTGCATTTTCATCTCTTTCGTTCTGGAATATTAGCCATAAAAAGTCACAGGTGTTTGTACATACATTGCATTACCACGAATGGAGACGCAGAAACAAGACATCTTTAACTTTTTAGCGTACTTGTTTACAGCACTATTTCTGTAAGAATTCTATTTTGGATCGTGATGAGTACTACGAATCATTTGCCATTTGTGTTGTGGTCAGAGCTGACAGCATTCGAGCCATTCAGCTGAAGTTGGTAATAATAAGAAGGAAGAGTGATTTTTGAGGTTTGTCCACAGGATTACATCGCAGCTGCACTGTTCCGTTCGGTATCGGAAATTGAGGTTATAAATATTGACGTATTGTTTTGTTTAATCCATTCTCAGCAGTTTGTATATAGTGAAACAATCAGCAATCAGTTGCAAAAAAGAAATTTAATTGCTTAAACGGTTTCCGGCACTTAGTGCCCTTCTTCAGATTTTACCTAATGCGATAGAATAATCTTCTAAAGAAGGGCGCGTAGTGTCCGAAACTGTTTGAGAAATTTTCTTTTTTGCAACTGTGCTGATTGTTTCCGCTGTATTGACGTATTGGTTTGAAGATGTCAGAGGAAGAGACTAAGATATTTTTAAGATATTTCCCCCCCGTTTTAATCCTAAATATGACGTGGAAGTATGATACCTTCAAACTGTTGGCTTTAAACTGCTTCGATCTGTGTCCCGTGTCATTTCGTCGTAGAATTTAATGCTCATTGCGATTTAAATGCCACTGGATGTTGGGGTTGTATGGCTACAGGGACATGAAAGCTGGTTTCTTGAGTTTCATTACTTTGCTTCGTTCAAACTATTTTCTTTGAAAGTTAATCTCGCTCGTGGAGTCCTGAAACGGTTTTTTAAAACCTCGTGATTCTGCGAAATATAGTTTTAAGAACTGCCTATGCAAGCTGTAATTAAACGTCTCTTCATAATATAGTGCGTAGGCAGGACAAGCATGTTTATTAACTCGTAAAATCCGGTTCTTGCGATGTTTTATCTAAATATTCATGAGATAATTTTCCTTGAAACATCATCTGTCTGTGTATCAGAAACGCTCTCACGCCTATTTGTGAACCCCATAAAATTCGTGCTGTTATGTTCCCATTTTGCACTACTCCCTGACGATCTCGATGCTGCACACTAGAACAATCTTCCAACATGGGCCGTGTTTTATGTCTTTAGGCGAGTTGTGTATTGCTAACATTCCATTACCGAGTCGAAGTTGTCCACTCATTTACCACTGGTTTCCTCTGTTGCTGTGTAGCAGCACTGCACGAACATATCAGAGAGTCTTGACTCAAGAGTGAATCTTGTGCACAAAATAGCCGAAACGACTAGCGAGCAAATGCAACGCTGCAATTTCAGTTGTGCATGCTCAGCAGCTGAATGTTTTGCCCCTGCCTGGCAAAACAGCACACTAGGTACTTCTTGAAGAGGCCGTTAGTAGATCTCATATTCGTTGATTGTCTGTTCTGCCCATTAATTATTATCCGGAACTTAGAAAAAAAGCTATCAAAATGCAAATTCGTAAGGAGGTATAGCGCTTTCCACAATCCACCAGCCATATGCCTCAAGTCACGCAAGCCTTTTTGGGTAGATCTTCGGGTAACAGACGTTTTTGACGTCACTAACAGGTGGAAAGAAAGGCAGAATGAACATCCACCCCAGAACGCCCATCTGATTCGAATCCCAACAACTTTGATCTTCCCTTGGCGAACGGTCGAGACTCAATCGCATCATAGCGAGAGAAGGTGGGTATGGGCCCACATTCTAAATAAGTGGACTTATTGTGATAGTCCTATTACCTGTGAATGTGACTGAATGTGGTGCTTACTCCAGGCCTCCGAAGTAAGTCTGAAAGACTTGCATGAAGTCACACCGAGTGCTGTGATATAGTTATCAAATTTAAACAGTTACGTGTAAATTATTTGTGTATGTACATACGTGGTTTCATAATGCTGAATAATAATAATAATAATAATATTTTACTTGCGTGACCTATGTCAGTTTCATCCCAGATATCTACTCTTAAAAGCCAGTTCTGCACGACACGTTAAAAGGGCTTGTTTTAGAGCGGAGTCAACCGCAGTTTGAAACTTTGCAGCCTGGTATCAGAGTTCAGTGCATCTGTACGCGTTTTTAATGATTCAATAGTTCCTCCAAGTTGAGACCTCCCGAACGAGACACGTTCCAGGGAAACGGAAAGTGGCGCGCGAAGCTGTGCGGCGGATTTCCGCGCGGTTGGCAGCGTGACTCAGTCTGCAGCGGACCACGGAGTCCCCCACCCGAGTTTCCCCACCACCTCTACGTCACCCCTTCCCCGTCTACTACTCCTCCCCCCCCCCCCCCCCCCACCGTGCCTTTACTGTTTTCCAGCAGAAGGAGCTGGGATGCTGGTAAAGTGAGCATTCTTCATCGCTCGCTCTCACATGATGTATAGTTATTATCGTTTGGCTTTGAAGCCCCACCAGCAGCTGTGATTGAAGATGATTAAAATGCAAATCCTCCTATTACGCAGACAACTAATATTTATTCTCAAACACGTTTCTGCACGTTTGTGCCCTTACCGGTGGGTGATTTTATTCAAGCCCGTAAAGTGTAAACGTATTTTCAGGTGCTAGGAACGAAAATTAGACCAAAATACCATTTTATGTCTGTTGTGATATTTACCATATTCTGTAGAATGTCGAGTTCTGTAGGACGTTTTCGTTTTAATGTATGGCTTGTCATATGCGAAGGAATGATTTATTGTGGGTTTGATTAGCTAGTTAAGAAGTCACCTTCCATACGTAATTTTGTGTCGTGGAAATATTTCGCGAATATATATTATTTTTGTTCTACTTGTCCTCATTTGTATACACATCTGTTTTAGGGATGCAAACACACATGATCACATCTATGTTACGTAGTTGAGGACGGGGCGCGGGGAGGGGTGGTTTACATTTCTTACATAGTCGTGTTCGTGGCTAGCTCGAGTCACATTCTGGATGTTCCATTGTTTGTACCGTGTTAAGATACATCATCTATTCAACTATTTGTCTGGATAGTGCATTCACTAATTTCTGCTTCACTTCTGATGAAGAGGTTTTCCAAAATGTTTTGTGTGTGTAGGAATCGCAGGGGGGTTTTGTGCGCTTTGTGACAGTGTGGTGTGTCAGATTTAGGTGCGCATCTGTGATTATCCCGAGATCTGTAATATTTTTTTGGTAGGGTACCATCAGGGAGGGACTGCTTCACGGCAACGTCCAGCTTTTCACAACACGGTGCGATATGAGGCTGGCTACCAATTCTTCGGCCAAGTGCACACACACAGTATAACTTCAAAAGTAAGAAGTCGTCGACGACGTGCATCCTTTACTGAACTGACCTTATGTAACGGCGACAAGAAGTAAATAGGAGATTGCTGTCAGAACAGGATTTTTTTTTATTTATTGGTTTTAGGAAAAGCCCATTTACGAGGTACAATTGTGTTTCATAATTAAAGAAATGGAACATTTGTCTGTCTTCGTTACAAAATAAAAAACCGGATGAGGGGGCCCTTCTTCCCGCCGCCACCGGTATCTGAAGTACAAACTTTTCATTAATTTATTGGGTAGATAACCATAATCACACTGGGATATAATTAATGTTTTGCTTTACCTGTAAAATTTAGTTGTTATAGCATGATCGTGCATCTCAAAATACATATAAGTATAAAATCCAAGTGGCACTGTATGCATATGTTTAGACACCTTATATATGTTCAAAGAAACTTTTGCAGTCTAAATGTAGGAATTGCCTTAAACTAACGAAATGTAGGAAAATAGGAGGTCTGTTAGGAAGGTAATGTCCGATCGGTCGCGAAATGGAAACCACTGTGAAAATCAAAAATACTTTATTTGGAAGCTAATTCTCTACATAGCAGCTTGCAAGCTATTTCTCTACATATCAGACGCTCCAACTGAGATATTTGTCGTAACACTGTACCAATTTCCAACACCCTCGTCATATAAAACAGCCGCCTGTGCTTTTCGCCAATTCTCTACGCAGGTCTGCAACTCTTTGTCTGTGTCAAAATGTTTTCTTCGCAGCCAGCGGTTCATGTGGGCATAGATGAAACTTAGGGGGAGCCAATTACGGGCTGTATTGTGGGTGGTGAGACACTTCCCATCGGAAAGGTTGCAGGAGCATCTTAATTGCCCCTGCAGAGTGTGGGCGAGAATTGTCATGAAGAAGGAAACGCCTGACAGTTATGTTACGTGGGCTGCATGACATCAGGCGAAATCTCTTATCAGGCCCTCATACTTGGCGGTAGATATTAGTTACCTACTCACCTTTACGTGCTCACTGTGCGCTCAGAACTGAAAAGAGCGACGTGACGGCGTTCCCCAAGGAAGTGTTCTAGGCCCTCTATTGTTGCTGATCTATATTAACGACATAGGAGACAATCTGAGAAGCCGTCTTAGATTGTTTGCAGACGATGCTGCCATTTACCGTCTTGTTAAGTCATCAGATGATCAAAACGACTTGCAAAATGCTTACGTAAGATATCTGTATGGTGCGTAAAGTGGCAATTGACCCTGAATAAAGAAAAGTGTGAAGTTATTCACATGAGTACGAAAAGAAATCAGCTAAATTTCGATTACACGATAAGTCACACAAATGTGAGAGCTGTAAATTCAACTAAATGCTTATGGATTACAATTAAAAATAACATAAATTGCAACGATCACGTAGATAATATTGTGGGTAGAGCAAACCAAAAGACTGCGATTCAATGGCAGAACACTTAGAAGGTGCAACAGGTCTACCAAAGAGACTGCTTACACCACGCTTGTCCGCCCTATTCTGGAGTGTTGCATTGCGGTGTGGGATCTGCATCAGGTGGGACTGACGGATGACATCGAAAAAGCACAAAGAAGGGCAGCTCGTTTTGGTTCAAATGGCTCTGAGCACTATGGGACTTGACATCTGAGGTCATCAGTCCCCTAGAATTTAGAACTACGCAAACCTAATTAACCTAAGGACATCACACACATCCATGCCCGAGGCAGGATTCGAACCTGCGACCGTAGCGGTCGCGCGGTTACAGACTGAAGCACCTAGAACCGCTCGGCCACAGCGGCCGGCACAGCTCGTTTTGTATTATCGCGAAATAGGGGAGATAGTGTCACAGACATGATACGTGAATTGGAATGGCAATCATTAAAACAAAGGCGTTTTTCGTTGCAACGGGATCTTCTCATGAAATTTCAATCACCAGTTTTCTCCTCCGATTGCGAAAACATTCTGTTGGCACCCACCTGTATAGAGAGAGAAGTAATCATCACGATAAAATAAGAGAAATAAGGGCTCGCACAGAAAAATTTACTACTCGCTTTTCCCGCGTTCCGTTCGAGAGTGGAACGGTAGAGAGACAGCATGAAGGTGGTTCATTGAACCCTCTGCCAGGCACTTTATTGTGAATAGCAGAGTAATCAGATAAATGTAGATGTAGACGCGATGGACGGTCATACCCGAGACATTGCCCAACACATATGTGCAAAGCTTCATCGGATTTTCACTGTGGTTTCCATGTCGCGCCCCGTCAGACCTTCCTTTCAAAGCAGCCCAAGTATATTGTATTTACCTTGGGGGCTCAAATGGCTCTAAGCACTATGTGACTTAACATCTGTGGTCATCATTCCCCTAGACTTAGACATATGTAAACCTAACTAACCTAAGGACATCACACACATCCATGCCCGAGGCACGATTCGAACCTGCGACCGTAGCAGCCACATGGTTCCGGATTGAAGCGCCTAGAACCGCTCGACCACAACGATCGGTTTACCTTGGGGGACGCACGCTATTATCGTCTCGTTGAAGTCTGAAATGATCCGTTGCGCTCTTGTGGTCACAGTATTAAAACAAAACAGCTCCCAAACGAAAGCCGAGAACTCACACAATCGTTATAGCCTGGAGTGATCCAGAAAAGTGATGTAGCTGAGCCGCAGAAAATTTGAAACCAAACCAGCACGATCGTTTGGGCCTGGGTCCTCAGATTTTAAAATTCTCTGTCCCGTTGACGGAAGAAACGGCAAATACGTTTGGCAAGAGATATAACTAAGAACTAACGCTAAGGGATAAATAATCTTTAATTTTAAAAATATTTCATAGTACGGTTTTTCTTGGATGAAAGTCTTCATCACATCCTGTTAAGTGTATATACAATTTCTTCTTGAACGAGCCGAGCATCCGGGAGAGGGACCAATTTTAACAAATGAGCCGTTTTATTAACATTCATATGATTTGTACTTACAGGGAAATGTCTATAACGTGATCTCATAATCTAAGGTGGAAAAGCACGCTTGCAAGATGTCAATCACAGTAATCGTTCCCGCGCGAATTTTGGGACATGATTCTGACAGTACGTAGTTACGACTGTCTGAATGCATAGCTTTTAAACCTACGCGTGCACCGACCATCGTTCGGTCCGTTCCAATGCAGTCACCTAATGCCCTAGCGCGAAGTACTGTACGTGTTCATAATGTCGGTGAAACAATAAACGGTAGCGCTTTGTTCAGTGTGTCAAAGTGCGTGATTTTTGACCTGTATCTGGAGCCAGCGATCTCTTTGCTTTGAACAGTTTTATATTTTCACAAATGAGGGTAAAATAATGAAATGAGTAAGTGATGTGTTGGTAAATGTGCCAACACCTTGTAGATAGAGGCGGCCTAAATGCACGCTATCTAAGGCAGACGGGCGTGAATTCTGGAACAGGATAAGTAGTGAATTCTCATAAGAAAAGTATGCAGCTCCTCGAATACTTATCTTTTATTCACTTCTGCGGTACATCGCTCTTGATAATACAAGTGAGACTCTCTCCCGATATGGTTAATGGCGCCTTGCTAGGTCGTAGCCATGGACTTAGCTGAAGGCTATTCTAACTGTCTCTCGGCAAATGAGAGAAAGGCTTCGTCAGTGTAGTCGCTAGCAAAGTCGTCGTACAACTGGGGCGAGTTCTCGTCCGTATCTCGAGACCTGCCTTGTGGTGGCGCTCGGTCTGCGATCACACAGTGGCGACACGCGGGTCCGACATGTACTAAATGGACCGCGGCCGATTTAAGCTACCACCTAGCAAGTGTGGTGTCTGGCGGTGACACCACAGTAAGCGTGGCATTAAAGAAACAGTGTATCACTAGCCGGCCGCGGTGGTCTAGCGGTTCTAGGCGCTCAGTCCGGAACCGCGTGACTGCTACGGTCGCAGGTTCGAATCCTGCCTCGGGCATGGATGTGTGTGATGTCCTTAGGTTAGTTAGGTTTAAGTAGTTCTAAGTTCTAGGGGACTGATGACCTCAGCAGTTAAGTCCCATAGTGCTCAGAGCCATTTGAACCAAGTGTAGAACTATTTAATTATTAACGTCATCGTTGCGCAGTATTTTTAATTACACTGAAGCGCAGATAAGCCATCTCTTGAAAACTTACTGGCAAAAGCGAAGGGAAGGGAAGTATGGCCCTAAGTTGGCCTGTATAGGCTATCCCAAAAGAGCGCTGGAAGACTTTAGGGACGGTTCCGTACACCGAGACAAGAAGTTTAATTTTTTAAAGGGCTCTATTGCACATACCTTAAGCGATATGAGCACTTGCTCATCTTCAATACTGTGAAACAGATGTCTTCTACCGCAAGCTCTTTGCTTCTATTTTGGAAAAAAATCTAGTATACATGGGCTCTAAAATGCATAACTTATAGTGCGTTGACAGTTCAGTGCGCAGCGAGTCGAGGGAAGCATAGTTGTCAGCGTGTGTTCAACGCGTCAGCATGCGACTATAACGCCAGGCCTGCTTGGCGCGCTGCGCAAGCTGGCGGAACTGCAGTCTTTCTTAATCGATTTGAAAGAAACAATATGGTAATAAACGCTGAATCTCGCACATTTTATAGCTTCATTCGTCAGTTTCATGATGAATTACCTGTTATTTCGTTAATGGTCATTTTTTGTGATATTTCGGTATTAGCTAAACTACTGCAAGAAATTGTTAAAGTTCGCATTGTAAAATAGGGGTCGCTATGAAATTGCGTTTGATGCTTGTTGAGTAGTATGTTGCTGCATATGAAATTTACATAACATATTAAATTGTTTAAAACTCGAAGGATGTCGCTAACTGTCTCCTGTGTTGAGGAAATGGAACGTATCTAAAGGGCTCCGTCACGAAAGCACTTGCCAGTGAAAAAGCCAAAACATAAATTCCTCGTATCTCACAAACGGTCTGCGATGTCGAAACAAGATTTTCGCAAATGATAGTATGCGAAGAGAAGAGTATTTTGCCATATGATCTACATGCCAAACTTCCATATCTACCGCAATATTCAAGCAACTGCAGATTTTTTAAAATGAAGTAATGTAATTTTGAAGGAACATCAACAACCTGTGAAACGAGAATTATTGTGGGTTGTGCAAGAATGTATGTGAAGAAGCTGCATATTTACGTTTATACTGAAAACTGATTTTCTCGTAACTGTTGACATGTCCTTCTCTCACTCGCTTGTTATACGCTGTTTTAGGATTCTGCCACAATTTCAGCTGCATTAGAATGTTAGAGAGAAATATACCTGTAAACTCTGCAGTGTTTAGACAAAAAATGCGACGATAACACAGCAGCAAGAGATGTAGCGTTCACAATACCTGACGAATGTAGAACAATTCAACGCCAGATAATATCACTTTACAGCGAGAGCTGATGAGCGGAAGTGCCTTTAATGAGCGACACCGCGTGGTACTGTTTATCCACGGCGTGGCAACAGGGCCGTTTGACAAACCGAACTGCTGGCGTAGTGGTAGGCAAAGCCGGTTTGCCATTGGTTCAAATGCGTGTGTAGGTCATCGGTCCCTAGACTTACACACTACTCACACACACACACACACACACACACACACACACGCCCGAGGGAGGACTCGAACCTCCGGCGCGAGGGTCCGCGCAGTTCCTCACATGGCGCCTCTAACTGCGCGGCCACACACCGCGCGGGTCGCCATTGGTGTTACCCTGGCAATGGCGTCCTGTCATCTCTGGTGAGCCAAACGTCAAAAGTCACAACTAATTTTAAACGTACTATAGGGGCTACTATATGAGCTCTTGTTCAGTAGAAGAGATGTGGTTGACACAGGCGAAGATGAACAAATACTCACAGCTTGTAAAGTGTTCATTTTAGACCCCGTGTGTAATAGACATTTTTTTCTTGTTTGCTCTATACTTCACAAAGTATGAAACTAAAAGACTTTGCAGTTGAAGAGATCTTGTTTCATAGTATCGAAGAGGAACAGGTACTCATACCTCTTAAGGTATCAATTAGAGCACATCTTTACCAGTCATTTTTTACTTATTTCTATATAAGGGACGTGTCTCTAATGTTTGTCGCTCTTTTTGACACCCTTTGTATGCGTGAGGTTGGCATATAACCACACTCTTTTCACGTAAAACAACGTGTTCTCGAACAAGATATCAAAACAATTTCTGCAGACACCACCCCCACACCTCTAAACTTCCCTTGCCTTCAACATCCCGCGAATAGGAGGAAAGTGGTTTTACTCTGATATACAGTATTTCCCACGCGAAGTTTAAAAGTAGTGCAAACAGAAGGTCGTAACGGCGTATACTGTCAGAATTATGGCCCAAAATTTCGCGCCCGATCGAGTGCCGGGACTGAAATCTCGCTGGTGCGTTTTTCTCTCCTTAAGTTGTGAAGTCAAGCTGGTGATGTTTCCTTGTTAGTCTGTTAATAGTAACAATTTCGTTCTTCGTGAGCACCAAACTGCTAATAACAGTTTCGACAACGTTTTTAATCGTCCTCATCCTGACGCCACCATTACCTACTCAATAAGAAGAGATTCTCGTGACTTCTTTCACCACTCGTGAGTCCACAGTCTTCTGACTGGTTTGACGCGGCCCGCCACGAATTCCTCTCCTGTGCCAACCTCGTCATCTCAGCCGGCTGATGTGACCGAGCGGTTCTAGGCGCTTCAGTTCGGAACCGCGCTGCTGCTACGGTCGCAGGTTCGAATCCTACCTCGGGCATGGATGTGTGTGATGTCCTTAGGTTAGTTAGTTTTAAGTAGTTCTAAGTCTAGATGTTAAGTCCCATAGTGCTTAGAGGCATTTGAACCATTAGTCATCTCAGAGTAGCACTTGCAACCTACGTCTTCAATTATTTGCTGGATCTATTCTAATCTCTGTCTTCCTCTACGGTTTTTATCCTGTACAATTCTCTCTAGTACCATGGACACAAGTAGTAAAGGAGTTTTGCTATTTGGGGAGCAAAATAACTGATGATGGTCGAAGTAGAGAGGATATCAAATGTAGACTGGCAATGCCAAGGAAAGCGTCTCTGAAGAAGCGAGATTTGTTAACATCGAGTATAGATTTAAGTGTCAGGAAGTCGTTTCTGAAAGTATTTGTATGGAGTGTAGCCTTGTATGGAAGTGAAACATGGACGATAACTAGATTGGACAAGAAGAGAATAGAAGCTTTCGAAATGTGGTGCTACAGAAGAATGGTGAAGATTAGATGGGTAGATCACACGACTAATGAGGAGGTATTGAATAGAATTGGGGAGAATAGAAGTTTGTGGCACAACTTGACTAGAAGAAGGGATCGGTTGGTAGGACATGTCCTGAGGCATCAAGGGACAATCAATTTAGTACTGGAGGGCAGCGTGGAGGGTAAAAATGGTAGAGGGAGACCAAGAGATGAATACACTAAACAGATACAGGAGGATGTAGGTTGCAATAGGTACTGAGAGGTGAAGAAACTTGCACAGGATAGAGTAGCATGGAGGGCTGCATCAAAGCAGTCTCAGGACTGAAGACCGCAACAACACCACCATGGAAGTTATTCCCTGATGTCCAAACAGATGTCCTATCATTGAGTCACTTCCTCTCATCAGAGCTTTCCATATATTCCTTGCCGATTCTCCTGACAACGTCCTCATTCCTTACCTTATCAGTTCAGCAAATTTTCACCATTTTTCTGTAACACCACATCTCCAATGCCTCGATTCTCTGCTGTTGTGGTTTTTTCAAAGCCCGTGTTTCAGTATCACACAATGCTATGCTCCAAACATAAATTCTCAGAATGCCCTTTTCGCGTTTCTTCGATTTACTCTCAATCCATATTCTGTACCCATTAACATGTCCTTTCCATTCAGCAGAGCTTGTAATCATCGCCACTTTCACTGAGGATACCATGTCATCAGCGAATCTTATCATTGATATCCTTTCACCTTGAATTTTAATTCCGTCTTGAAACTTTCTTTTTTTCCGCCTCATTGCTTCTACGTGTAGACTGAACAGTAGGACTACGTCCCTGTCTTGCAACGTTTTTAAACCGAGCACTTCGTTCCTCGTCTTTCACTCTTCTTGTTCTCTCTTGGCTCTTGTGCATATTGTATATTGCCCTTCTTTGCATTTAGCTTACCCTTATTTTTGTCAGAATTTCAAACATCTTGCTCAATTTGACACTGTGGAACACCTTTTCCGCGTCGACAAATGGCTCTGAGCAGTATGGGACTTAACACCTGACGTCATCAGTCCCCCAGAACTTAGAACTACTTAAACCTAACTAACCTAAGGACATCACACGCATCCATGCCCAAGGCAGGATGCGAACCTGCGACCGTAGCAGTCGCGCGGTTCCGGACTGAAGCGCCTAGAACCGTTCGGCCAACGCGGCCGGCCGTCGACAAATCCTATGAACGTGTCTTCATTTTTCTTTACTCTTGTTCCAGTTACCAACGGCAACGTCAGGACTGCCTCTCTGGTGTCTTTACTTCTCTTACAGCCAAACTGACCGTCATTCGTTTAGTGGGAAAAAATGTTGGGAGTGACACGCGCAAGGCGAGCATTAGTCACGCCGGTGAGTGGTGTCCGGAGTGTGTGACGTGTAAGCACGCAGCAGTTCCGCTTACGTCCGCGGCGTCGATGACGGCGACAGCAACGCGGGCACGGGACATTGGGGCCACGGGCGGGGAATTTTCGGTTGAGCCTTGCCGCTGAGGCGGCGGCGGCGGCGGCAGTAGCAGCAGCAGTGAGCGAGGCCCGCCGATGCGCGGTGCGCGGGCGGGTGCGGGCAGGCGCGCATTGCGCGTGCGCAGAGCGGCGCGCCGTGGCCTAGTGACCCGCTTAGCCGGCGGGCCCAGCCAGTGCCGGCGCGCCCTCGCCATGGAGTGCATCGCAGCCAGCGCCTGGTCGCCGCTGCTCTCCCCTGACAGGTACTCCTGCTGCACCTCTACCTCTTTCACTGTGCCGAGGGCCAAACCTCACTTCGTGGGCACGGGGCTGCCTGCGCTTCGCCACAACCGCATATTCGGAACTCCGACTACTTCACAGCGAGCCGCAGTGGAGAAGCGAACTGCGCCGCCCGCTCTTTCGCTACCGCCTGGAATGGTATCGCTACCGGTTGAAGGAATCTTCTGTAACTCCGCACCGCCGCGAACGCTCCGCCGCTCGGACGTCGAGCTGTTACACACGGTGGCGCAGTGAGAGTGCGTGCGTGGGGATGACCGCATTACACAGTGTGACGCATTTCGCGTTCGCAAAGCGTTCGGCGTATTATTGCCAGACCGAGCGAAGTGTGTGAGTGTACATATGTGCGTGTGTGTGTGTGTGCAGGCGAGAAACGGTTGGAGGTGTTTGTGCAGTGGCTGCAGGTGAAAAATGGAATACCGAGCACACCACTTAACAGAAAGATTCATTCTCCTTGTAGGAACAAGGAATGAAGCCGACGCGAGCGTGCAGAACATCCCGAGTAGTTCGCTAAAAAGCAGCTCTGTGCTGTCGCGTATACTGCACAGTGATCTCATCTTCTGTCTGAATACCACTGTCTCGTGACCTGTTTGGGACAGCATAGACCATCTTGAGAACTAAAAACTGGTCGCAACAACTGTTGTTCTCAGTTGACGGCACCTAACAGTTGCTGCGACGAGCTTTTAGTTTCTGTTTGGGCCAAACCGGTTATTGAAAGCAAAATTGTGATCTAGACTGTGGTACTCAGGCAATTCACGTAGTTCTGAAATACACTGTTGTTCTTCCAGGCACACACTTCACCTTTGTCGGGCCGTAAGGCGCAACGTGTCAAAACGTCGTGCCGTCTGGAAGCCCGAATACACTATTAGAGGTAGAAAAATAATACATTGTCGCACTGTAACAGAATAATCCCGTGCAACGCGCCTCGAAGCTTAAAACGTTGTTGAAAATAATTGTGTGTGTTCGTAATAACATGACATTTTTTTCAGTATTGGAAAGCTACCGAGCACCGCATGCTGACTCTTTAATCTGTTGTCTTCTCTCTGATTTCGTATTCGCGCGGTGTTGTTGTGACCAGATTCGTGTTCGGAACTGTGTGCGAAGTAGATATTGGTCTCTTAACGCGTGTGATTGTGCTGTGGAAACTCCAGTCTCGCTTGGTTGTGACCATATGTCTGGAGATAGGGTGGCGGGTCGGAGCTGTTTACATCAACAGAGAGCGCAAAAAGAGGAAAGTGAGAGAGAGAGAGAGAGAGAGAGAGAGAGAGAGAGAGAGCATGCGAGCGGTGTGGGTGTGCTCGGGTGGAAGGGGAGGGGGATAGTAGTTTCGCTCCCCCGTCCCGTTTTGCGGTTGCTCTTCCCACGCTTGACTCCGTATCTTTTTTCGCATTACACCTGTTCGTATTCCGCTCAGAAAGAACTATTCTCGCGATTGTCGTGTGTTGGCATTAATCGTTCTAGTCGCTACTGATGTTTGTATTTAGCTCAGACGAACCGGTACGTGCGCGGCTAGACACGAGCCAGGGCGAAGGTCAGTAACTTGGCTACGTAATCTTCTCGACACTGCTGCCACGCAGGTGTTGTGTGTCTGACTACTAACTTATAACAGCACGTGATTTTTTTTGATCGCAGTTTCTTGGTAAACCGCAGCGCATACTGAGATAGTGCTCGGGGTATGAGCGCTGTTTTGTTGGGGGGGGGGGGGGGGGGCCTTGCGTGTTGATGAGTATGTGAACACGTTTGCCAGCGTAATGCGAATTAAAATTGGAACGGCACAAAATTTGATAGTTTTAGGTTCTTGTCTTCAGCTTGGTGACGTGGACAGTCGGTCATCCTACTGTACGCTGGGATGACGTGTACAACTGAAACAACAAACACTGCCAGATCGTCGCAACAGTTTCTCGTCAAGAGTACTCTTTCGGGCATCCTGTTCTCTTTGAAGAGTTGAAGGAAAGTGTTTTTCGGGGAGGTGAATCTTTGGCGAGAAGCAGCAGCGGCGCCGTTCGGTTACGTAATTAGCATTCGGGCTGTCAGCGAGATGCTAGTCAGCACGGCAGATAATTGCCGTGTGGTCCGGGTCAGTTGATAGCGGGGCGCGCAGTCAGCGCCGGGCCGGCCACCCTGCGGGGGCCCCCCGCTTTATCAGATAGGCCACGCTTCCTGCCGCACCGCGCCTGCGCCGAGCCGAGCTCGCGGCTCCTCCCGCACGCACTGCCAACACTGCCTGCCTGGCCGGCCGGCCGTCCGTGCGGGTTTCGTTTTACGCACACCTCCGCGTTCGCAGTTCGCTGCATCCTGCTGCAGGCGCCTCGCGCGCTCCGCAGCCCCTTCGCTTCGCGCCACGCTCCTCTGCATCGACACTTAGCTACGGCCAACTCTCGGCCAGACAGAAATCGTCATTAAGCACCAAACACGGCATCGTGGATTAGGCCTTTTGGCCTGTTCCGTTTTAGAACTGCCAACAGCATCTTTTTAAATGGTGGGGAAACACTTGATTCACTCTGGAATTCTATCTTCGTCATGTTATTCTTCCATTCGTTGAACGTGATCCCTCCAATGTATTCCATCACTATTGTTCTGATGATGTAGGGCGACTGTGCTGCTTAGCAGCCAAATCCGTACAGTAATGAAAGAGCTATAACTTCTTATGAGTAAGGTATCCTTTCAAACGTTGTGTTTTAATGCTTAGTGTCCTCTCTTGATACAAGTTGGCCCACAATCTTTGTAACTGGTTCGCGATGTCCTGGATGCTGGTACGTACACGGAGTTCCCGTGTTCTGCAAGGGACTGATCTGGTGTTCTTGCTGGCTGCGGAAGTACGTAAACATCACGCAGAAAGTTTATAGAGACTAGTGCCATGTGTAGACGAGCATTGTTGAAAAATAGCCCCACGATACTGTTGCATGAGACGTAACGCATGAGGACTCAGCATGTCCCAACATGAGCGGCTGTGCTGTCGAGAGTCCCCTAGTCACTACCAGCCGTGACCTGAAGTTCAAATGGCTCTGAGCACTATGGGACTTAACATCTATGGTCATCAGTCCCCTAGAACTTAGAACTACTTAAACCTAACTAACCTAAGGACATCACACAACACCCAGCCATCACGAGGCAGAGAAAATCCCTGACCCCGCCGGGAATCGAACCCGGGCGTGGGAAGCGAGAACGCTGACCTGAAGTTCCCCCACACAGTGGCGCTAGGAGTAACACCCTTGTGCCTGTCCAAAACACTGGAAAACTGGGACCTCCCCCCAAAGCCAGTCATTAGCAGTCGATGCTCTCCGGTCACGTCACCACTCGATGCGCAACCGTTTGTCGTTGTTAAGGGCAGTCTACACACGCGACGGTAACAGACTACTCCGGCGCTGCTAGTCTCCGACCAGTGCTGCAGGATGTCACACGGAGACAATTTCTTGCCCTCGGACGGCAGGCGCAGATCTGGAGGCATTACGATGTGCTTGGTGCACAGTGCGGCGACCCTCCCTTGGGGTGGTCAAATGTGGTCGCCAGGGAATTTGACGACGAATACGCCTGCCCTCACATTTTCCGTTCTAGCTTGCATCGGGCCACTGTCACATACAAATGCCTCATAAATCTGGACGATGCTCGATTCGACCTGCCGGCCAAACGGAGACGTCCAATAGTGGCCCCTTTCAAACTCCGTCGTTGCTGATAACGAAGTACGCCACGTTTCCGTGTCCTTTACAAGGATCAGTCAACATCTGACGCTGCTGACATCTCTTATCTGATACTAGCACTAATCACGAGAGCCATTCTACCTGTCACACAGAATTGCAACTGTAATTGTTCTCATACCTGTCGATGGTGTATACGCGTACATCCAAACGTGTCTTCTGGGTGCTTCACTTTTTCGATCTATTGGCCCGACAGAACTTTTCACGTAAACCAGAAACGTAACTTTAAATTTACCATTCAACAATCCAGAGCTCCGCACGAACAACACAGTATTGTATAGGGCATGATCCTAATGTCTTCTGATTCCATCCAACTTCCCACTATTAAAGAACGTCTGTTTGCAGTGATTTAAGTCGGAACGATCCTGTAATTTTTGGTGAATACAGAGTGATCGCGAGAACACAATGATGTACAGGGTATCTGAGGTTCAAATGGCTCTAAGTTCTACGGGGCTTAACATCTGAGGTCATCGATCCCCTAGACTTAGATCTACTTAAACCTAATTAACCTAAGCACATCACACACATCCATGCCCGAGGCAGGATTCGAACCTGCGACTGTAACAGCTGTGGGGGTATCTGAAAAGTTTAACATATTCACACTATGTTTGGTTTATGTGGCATACTGTCCCACAAGGTTTCTATCGCATTTAATCACTTTTTACATATGACAGGCAAAACACCCAGTCCATATTCAAGCTCTGTCCGCACTCAGGGCAACATATCCGCATCAACTGTGGCAATGGCAGCAACGATTCAGTTATTTAAATCATTGATATGGTTGATAGACGTTTGGTAGAATCTGTCCTTAACATACGCCTATAGAACGGAGTCCATCGATGCAATGTCAGAGAACTTAGGAGGCCAGGGAATTCGACCACCCATGCCAGTCCAGCGATACGGACGCCCTGGCCTAGAAGATGATTCTTCACATCAACGCTTTCTGTGTACGTTAAATTTCTGCACCATCGGAGTATCAATGTCCTCAAGAGTGGTGGGTTCCTGTACCGTGTTTGGAAGTTAGTTTGGACCTTCGTGCCCAATTTGGCCTGCATTCTGAGCCTTTTCTTGAACCGTTGTCATTATGCCTCACTTATGACAATCTGGAACACACACAACCAAAGCTTAGTGAGTTGGTCTGCCACGTAAGCCAACCATGGTGCTACAACACATTCAAGTTTTAGGGTACCTATTGAGACCGTATATTTCACCCACGGAGCAGATAGGACAAGAAACCATCGTTCAGCTTTTTTTATAGTACCATTTGTCGCTCTGGGACACCCCGCCTCCCTCCCAAGCTGGATTAGCGTAAGAAAACAGTTCTGGGTGCTTCCCGACTGCCTTAGTAAGTCGGATCAAGGGACTCACATAGTTGACCCTCCAACCAGAAAGGAAAGAAGGCCTGTCGACGAGGAGGTGAAAAGAGACAGAGGACAAGCTCAGATCGAGACATGATGCGGAAGGAAATAGCGGGAGACCTAAATCAAGGATGCCAAGGACGATTTGAATCGCCGTCCTCACCGATAACGAATGAGAATCTGACTATTGCGCTACATTTCTCGGGGACTCCTCCGATTCCAGTACCAGATGCATTGTGTTTCGCGGAGTGGTTTACGGTTAAAATTCTGTGGCCACACGTTCCGAGAGAGTCAAGAAACATTACTTCCTCCCACTTCCCGCGTAATGACCATAACGTATTTAGGCTTAAACAGTAATGCGCAAACAATATTTCTTAACTCGTACTCATCGCTGACGCTATAACAAGAATAGGAAATTATTCTCGTACACTCTGTTTCTGCCTCCACGCACCGTGTTAAGGGAGAAGATACGAAATGACTTCCCGTCGACTTAAATTGGAAGTAACACACAGAAAATGTTGTGGGGAAGGCTAACCAAAGACTGCGTTTTATTGGCAGGACACTTAGAAAATGTAGCAGGCCTACTAAGGAGACTGCCTACACTACGCTTGTCCGTCCTGTTTTAGAACACTGCTGCGCGTTGTGGGATCCTTACCAGATGTGACTGACGGAGTACATCGAAAAAGTTCCAAGAAAGGCAGCAGGTTTTGTATTGTCGCGAAATATGGAAGAGTGTGTCACAGAAATGATACAGGATTTGGGATGGACATCATTAAAAGAAAGGCGTTTTTCGTAGCGACGGAATCTTCTCACGAAACTCCAATCACCAACTTTCTCCTCCGAATGCGATAATATTTTGTTGACACCGACCTACATAGGGAGGAACAATCACCACCATGAAACAAGGGAAATCGGAGCTCGTACGGAAAGAGATGGTGTTCATTATTTCCTCGCGCTATACGAGATTGGAATAATAGAGAATTGTGGAGGTGGTTCGATGAACACTTAAATGTGATTTGCAGAATATCTATGTAGATGTAGATCGATGACTAAGTCATTAGAGACGCAGTACACACTCAGATGAGACAAAGCTGAGGAATGAATTTGACTGTATCCTCCTCAGGCGAGTCATCCCGGCATTCCTGTCAAGCGAGGCAGATGATCCACGGATAAACTACAATTGCATGTCCGAGAGGGGATTTGAACCCCACTCGTCACGAGTGTGCGACCACTGGCTTGCCTAATGCCGCACCTAACTCGGTGTGTACTGTATTGTAGCTTTCGAAGTACATCTGCAGATTTAGACTTTAGAATCGGCTTACCCCGCCAATTACGGGGAAACCGATTTAAGAGTGTCTCGGAGTTGATTGTGACGTGGGAGTGGTCTTTTAAAGGCCGTCGATCATTGTGCATGGCGAAGGTCGTGTCTAGCGCTCCAGAAAGCCCTTGAATTCGTTACCATTTCTGTGTGTGAGCTTAGTGTACTTTTTTGTTTGTTACTGTGATCGTAATATGTGTTGTGTTAGTCATTTGTGACCACTGTCGATGTCGCCGGGATTGCAACCCGGGCGCCCGCCGTCCTTGGACAGTGTTGTTGTGATTGTGCCAACTGAGCACGCCTCACAAACCAGCTCGGCTCCAACGTGCCACTGACTCCTCGCCATTCCTCAGAAAGTCTACACACGATTACAACGTCGCTGTGGAACGAACACTTCCGGGAGAGTGGGTATATTGGAGCTTAAACGGTTGCAAACGAAATGGAATTCTTTTTCCGAAGCGTAAGTAAAGCTGTCTTCATCGAAAAGTTGGTTTCAACAACGCAGCTTTAAGTTGGACTCGGAAGCATTGTGCATCTAGGAGTTTTTCACATATACAAATCGTTTCCAGAGGTGAAAGAAGCAACAAAACTTAGAATCGGCGACAGTCGGCCAAACAGTGAGCTGGTCTCAGCGATAGTGCCACACTTTACATAGGGTATGGGAATTTAATGACGAAGACGAATCTACTTCCATTCTTTTTTGGCGGGAGTTGAAGATGTCTGTTCACTAATTTGTTTACACGTTCTCATCACATAAGGTGATCGTATTGTGAGAACCAGTGTGAAAGGCGATTCGTTGGGTAACTGTATGTTTTGCTCTCAACTGTTGCTCTCCACATAAAGCATGAAGCAAAAAAATGGTTCAAATGGCTCTGAGCACTATGGGACTTAACTTCTGAGGTCATCGGTCCCATAGTACTTAGAACTACTTAAACCTAACTAACCTAAGGACATCACACACATCCATGCCCGAGGCAGGATTCGAACCTGCGACCGTAGCGGTCGCGCAGTTCCAGACTGTAGCGCCTAGAACCCCTCGGCCACTCCAGCCGGCCAAAGCATGAAGTAAATTTGTTACCTTTTGCATTACGTATATCTTACAATATTGCCGGAATAGCAAGCAAAGAAGTGTTTTAGGAACTGTGGTGATAACAGTAGGCAACAGATTGAAGGCCCCATTCACGAACACTTCCTTTAATTACAGTAAGCCGGCCATTGGTGCCTCAAGTACTGCCTGGATGTGTACAGTTGTTGTTCACTGTAACGCCATACGAAGTGTGACCTCCCATTTTAACCATTATGAGGATGGCATTCTAATTTTTGCTGCACGGTTAATAACAAATCCTTGAACAGCCTCCTTGGTATATACTGAGTCATGCTTCAGCACAAACTATGGGATACCGAAGCACATAGCCCGAGACTCTTTTTTCCGGTCAGTGCCATTCTTTCTCCTTATCCTCACTCGACGGTATGGTATATCTTTGTGTCTCTTTAAAAGTGGGCTCAAGCTTGTATTTCGCGGCCGTATTACATTCCATTTCCTTTTACCCGTCTAGAATTAGTCCAAATTTTTTATTATTGCCCTCATTGACATTTTTCTATTATCGCCCGCAGTGACGTCACTGCCTGAAGAGCAGTAAGTTCGTCAAAGCAAAGAAGAAGTATATTATGTTAATACTTTCTTGTGTCCATTCCGATCATTTGCACTTCGTTGTGAAATGACTTCTCGTAAACTTTCCGGAAGAGCTGTACCATTCATACGATGGGTCACGCGTTTGTTCCGTTGTTCGAGTTGAGGTTAAGTGTAGAACGCCTAGGAGGTTGCCGACTGAAGTTCAGCGCTCCAGTGCGTGGTGGGAGGCTGCAACAAGCGACGGATGCGCCGCCCGTTCTCATCCAGGCCAGTAAACCGCGTGGTATGCTCGTTCGGGCGATGAACTCGGCGTTGCTTAACTGCTGGGATGTTATGGAGCCGCTGCTGTGGACGTCGTTAAACCGATTGCCATGAAGCTCCTCTCTCCGAGTAATGGGACAGGCGGGGGCTGCGGCAGTGATAACGATTTCTGGTGCCTCGCTCACAGTCCGCGTTATCTGCCCGAACTGGCCATTTCTGCTCTACGTGTAAAACGAACGGCAAGACTCACGCACCTTAGCTTTAAAGGGGGACCTACCCGTCCACAACCTCTTGTTGTTTTTACTGGCTTCGTTTATGCCACATCAGTCATTTTTGTGTGTTCTTCTTTGAAGTGGACACTGTTCAGAGAATTTTTCCACGCAGCAGTAACAGTTACCATTCTTTTTACGTATCTGATATAGAAGTGTGGAAGTATGTGGCATTAATTAAATTTTGCATTGTTTCAGAATAAGTACCAGTCCAGATCCAGGCGCGTTTGATAGAACAGTGCCTTTATCTTCAGTGGCTATTATTTGGTATCTCATATGGCCTGGAACAGTATATTTGTGTGTGCGGACTTCTTTAAATTTGGGAATTCCTCTTTTTCGTAAGAAAGCGAAACGAGAAATATTTTTCTAATAAGACGGATTAGGAAAATGTGTTTACCTGAAAGATAACGAATTTACTTGTTTCCCATTAATGTTGTGTAGAAAAAGTGCACATTACCCCCACGACGTTGGGTTTCCACTCTTTGTTTTTCGTGAAAACGTGGAAATAATTCAAGTCTCTCTCTCTCTCTCTCTCTCTCTCTCTCTCTCTCTCTCTCACACACACACACACACACACACACACACACACACACACATACACACATACAATAAATTCGTGTCATGTGCATTCTCTTTGATTTTCGCAAGTGTGGGAACCACTGACTTTCATGTGTTCATAAAAAAAAATCTAATGAAAGGCAGTTCTTATTTCTCTGCAAATACAGATAAACGTTTTAATTCTTCATACAAGATCAGATTCTGCAATATTATTTTATTCGTAGCCATTGTTTTCTCAGCAGCCGTAGTATTTATTTCAGAGTAAAATTCATTCGTCAGTTGCACAGATATTTTTATTTCGCTTTACCGGTTTCAGCAAATTAATCTGTCATTTTCAGAACCCTACAAAATTCTCCAATATCTCACTTGTTTTTATGCCTACGAGCCTATACACTGTGTGTCTAGTCTGGTGTGTTTGGGGAAGGGATGAATAGGGGTGGGTGAAGAGCAGGTTCTACAAATAAGTAGATCGATACTGAAAATTCCATTGCACATGTAAATACAGATGCTATTGGTGCCGTTGAAACGCTACTCTGTTGCCCTATTCGTCAATTCTGGAGGATTTGTCCGTTTTGCTGTGCCAACTTCAATTAACTGAGAGCAGTACAGTCAATGTGATTCTTCAATTTCTCCAGGCGTATTTTATGTCGAAATAAATCTCGGGTGAATAGCCTGGTATGAGTGTGCATAGGACACAATATTTCGGCAGTCGACCACGTTTCCATCATCAGGTACTAAGTACATCAGCGCGCCTGATGATGGCAACGTGGTCGATTGCCGAAATATTGTGTCCTATGCACACTCATACCAGGCTGTTCACCCGAGATTTATTTCGTCAGTACAGTCAATTGTTGTACTCTTCTGACAATGTGAATCTGATAAATAAACTGTAAAGTTGGCATGAGAAACGGTCGTATTCGAGATGGTATGGCCGTACCTTTGCCAACATCTCTAATTTAATCTTTAGAGGAGGGGAGGGGTGAGGTTGGGGTGGGGAAGATGTGATATCTCTTCGAACAAAGGGACATTCATCCATAATTTGGGAACATAGGCGTACAATTTGCCGAAGAAGAAAGCTCGTTAAAGCATAAAAATAATTACAGTACCTTTCGTAGATCGAATGCCGAACTCGTAGATTATTTCATCTCACCGTTTTCATCATTCTGTTGAACTACATACGTAACAGATAAAGTTCTTGTAATGCAACCACGTTGGAAACATTGACATCCTGATGCCGTTCTACCTTACTCGAAGTTGCGGTTGCAATTATTTCTATACTGTGTTATAGAAAATGGATTCTGGTAATTCTTTTAAAATGTAGCTTGTGTTTATGTGTTTACACGGAGAATGGAGGTGCCTGTACGACTGGTCATGGTGTTTTTGATTATTTCTGGCGCCTAGAGATGAAACCGGAAAGTATTTCTTGCCGGGAGTGAGTCATTCTCAAGGAGTGCGTGGAATATATCTAAATTCTGCCAACGGGCTGTTAGAGTGCCTCACGTATGGATTACGTGTTTTTTGAAGTCATGTTCATCATATGCACCGCAGGCTAGTACCCATATTCGAAACTTCAGGGCACAGTATGACGTTGACGAATAAATTTCCTCTCCACACTCATACCTCCACAGTACACAGGAAATAAATGCTAAGCAAACATTGCCCAGAGGGCTGTGAAAACTGTGGCCATTCGCATGGGTAATCAAATTGCGCAGCAGCAACCAGGAAAACAAGCGAATCCGAGTAAAACAGCGTCCAAGTGTAAATGTTATGAATTTCTGTCCCCGGCAAATAACGTTTCGAGAGATTTCGGCTACTTTCCTATCCAGTTGCTTCACTTCATAAGTCTTGATACTTGCCGCTAACAAGAGATAAGCAATGACATTTGACGAAGAAGATAACTAATGAAGTCTAGAGATAACGCACTGCTCCCGGCTCGATACTCTGGAGCACCGTGCATGATCCATGTTATAATTTTAGAATGCTGTTCACCTTTTCTGTTCGAAAACTATGCCACGATGAGATTGTTTGCACTGTAATGCAATCGATAAACTTGGATCTCTGTAATGTCGATCGTGCATTACTAGAAACGGATTCTACGCAGATCCTTGAAAAGAACCTGCTTACAACTCGAACACTGGATAATTGTCTACCGGCGTCCATTCTACAGAAAGCGGCTCATTGCATTATTTAGTGTGTTCCGTGTCAAACAATGCAGCTTTAGCAGGCGTTGTTAAATGAACGGCAATTCGGTCGTCAGTATCACAGTTTCTGAGGAACATCACATCTAGCACGCCTTTAATAGTAATGATAATAATAATAAATAATTCAGTGCTAAATAATAAACAGCGTCCGTCACGGAAACAGCATGTTTTTTTTTTTGGATACTACTGACGAGCGATTGGCCTCAGTGAGTGGAGGGTGGCCTCGATATGTACATTTGAATTGGAAGTTTAGTTGTCGCGATGTCTTTGGACGTGAAGCATCGTGCGTTCGCCCTAGGGCGATTTTTCTTAAACAGTGAGTATGATGGAGACACAACGTGACTTTGCACCCGTTTTAATATTCCCGTCCGCCAATCTTTTCCAGATGGGTTGAAAAGATCAACACAACTGTCTCCGTAATGAAGAAGCCACGTGGCCCTGTCAACACACCACATAACTTCCAAACACTTGAAGCGATAGATACAGAGCTGTAAGCGTCTGATCACTCGCGTGCTGGGGGCGCTACATTACGATGCTCCAAGCCTCCTCCTTTCCAGAACTGCGACGTCGCAGTCGGACAGTGAGGATAGCACGGTTTTAACAGAATGGTGCAGTTGCATTCACAGTTCGTAATTCAGTGGCTGTGTTACGGAATCAGTTTCCCGCCATATAACCTCTAGATGCGGCTGTCTTCACTGGCTTCCTCGCTTCCTTGATCTTAGCTTACGGGACTTAAGTTTTGTGGTGATATGTTAGTCGCGAGTGACTGTTAGCTATCCACACTCCATTGAAGATAACAGTCGAGAAGGAAATCGTTTGTATTCCACGCCAGATGTCGAGTTTTCAGGACCAGCTGGAATCATACATAAACGTTGTATTGTCATCGATAGAAATATTTTAAATACATCTAATTTGAAAACAATGCGATTCTAGTGACGGATCTTGTAGAAGAAATCTGAAAGATTTCGTGTCGTTTCTTCGCGAATCCACTCTGTAAATGTTACTTTGTGTGGCTTCGATACAAACACTTCGTGGAATTAAAAAGGTCGTTTATAAAATACAGACAGACTACATCGAAAATGTAACAGCGTTCTTCCGTTTTCGCCCAAATTTCATGAACGTACAAGAGTCCGATCCTGGCTGAAACCATTTTCGATTTATTTCTGTGGCACCGCCTTATGTTTCCGAACCTGACCAACTCTTTCTTTATAAAACTTGTTTTGCAGTGCTGGAATTTAGTAGAGACATAGGGAGATAATCTCGTACAGTGTGCTCAGTTTAGGAAATTTGAATCTCGCATTAAAATTTAAGTTGTGGAGAGAATAGGTGTGGGTTGTCTGTAGTATCGGGACACATTATAAGGACAGCAGTGTTTTAAAGGCGAAGGACCGCTGGCCTGGCAGGAGATGCTGGCGCCAGCTGAGGGCTTATCTGGCGCCGCGTCCGAGCACTTGACCTCTCTCACAGCGGGCCAGTTGGTGGCTGGCGAACGGTAGCCGCTGGCCTGACCGGGGCCAGGATGTGGCAGTGCTGGCGCCACCCCTACAAAAGACCCGGGACGTCTAAACGCTGGGTGTTGTTTCACCATGATACTTTATGTTCTGGCTGAAAGACACCGATCCCAATACGAAAACTTACGCTGTACCTGTCAAAAATAGTTGTTCGGTCATAATCTAAACGGTTCGATAAAACTGTGACCAAATATCATACTTAAATCTGACAGTACAGTACCAATAAACATCCAGATACAGTCATTTCTTACTACAAGCAGATGCAGAGATCGTTAATGAAGGTGAAATTAGCTATACAGCTTGGACGTATTTATTCTCCTGTCTGCGTTTAATCAGCTTTATTAATTTGAAATTAAAGTTATTTCTGAAGTGGTCAGTACGACGTGGACGATAGTTGTGGGCCTACTAGGTTCCCCCAAGCACCCTTACACACACACACACATACGTACATACATACAGGCGCGCCTAGCAATTGGCTGTGTGAGAGCAACAAGAAAGGGAAAAAAATCATGAAGTGGGTTTGTAACTATCTCTGTTTCTCAGACAAAAAAACAGAACAGTGTCCACATTTAGATTTCTATTTACTCATACTGTAACAGTGTACTAACAAATTTGAAATCATACATTTGCTTTTTTAGTTGGCTTATTACTAATCAGTTAATCTTATTTCTTTTGGATACAAAGAATGCCTCTCCGTAGTCATGGCACGGCTCTTGTTACTGCTGTTACTGTATTTGTTACCAGAAATGTTCTGCTGCTTGATCATTTTGTGTCATACGAGAACTGTGCATGATTGATGCAGAAAGCTGAAGCAAAGAGTAATTGCTGCGACTGTTACCAGGGATCCCTCTGCCGCAGCAAGAAGTGAGCTTTTTGGCTCACACTCTTGCCCAACAGTAACGCGGTTTTCGGAGTATCCCTCGCGACAAGAAGAGCGCACTCACCGTTTCTGTTATGGCATGATGAAACTAGGCGTCAAAGCTGCACTCAAATATTGTACGTAAATTTGAAAGTACAGTGATTTTAGTCCAAGCCCCTTGAACAAAGTTTGTCAATGTTTCTCTAAATAGCTCGGGGAGGGGGGGGGGGGCAGGGGATGACGAGATAGATCCTTTATAGAGACACATGTGAGTTTCTTCGATGTTTTCCAAATACAACTCCTTGTCTGATATTTCGCCACAATGGTGGCGACAGTACGTTTTAACTTCTAACACTGTAGACAATATTTCTTGACAATGCAAAGTCTTGAATAACATCGAGACAAAACTACGTAACAGAGATAAAGGAGTGTACAAGCCGTACTTTTGCACCACGAGAAATACTGCATTACGGCGCATACTTCCGCAAATGGCTCGTTATAGTACCTTTCTACAGACTGTAACGGTTGCTGCCAGAAAGTTAAAATTTTATTCCAGCATCTGGCGCGACGCACTATAGAAATTTCTGCAGGGAATTCTTTCTTCCTGTTAGCTGCAGTACAGTCAGTTAACACTTTTACGTGCGCAGTGAAAAACAAAGGGAGGGCAGATGGAAGAAGCGAGGTTACAGTAACTGTCTCCAGGCAGTTGATGGAATTAGTTCGAGTCCGATCCTGTGTCTTGTAAAGCGGTACATAGTGCAGATAAGTAAGGCACAGACCGGTTGACATCGACGATTGTAGAAAAATAACGCTGTCAATGTTACAGGAACGTTAGTAGCTTATCAGAGACTGCATGGCGCCTAGTGTATTACGTAACGCCGAGGCCGAGAGGTAAACGCTCAGGAACTAGAAATACCGGTCTCCAAAACAGTGCTATATGGGAAAATTGGTTTATCAAGTTTCGTTGTAGCTAAGAAATTGTCCGTGTCGTTACGAGTACGTATGTTGGATTTACCCCGTTTGGAAGATGCTGTTGTCCTGGGGGGTCGGTATCCTGATTAGTGCATACTCTCTCTGCTCATTTGCGCACTTTATTGCTAGTTTTTGCTGTCGTTTTATCATCTCTTGCTTGCAATAAGCGAAGATCTTGGAAACTGGATCACATTAGGAAATGTTTTAGAGTTTCGGGTAGAGAGACTGCGTTTCGTTTCAGTGTTGGAACTATTGCATCAGCGTTTGGGAAGGCTTTTGCGGTTAGAAATTACTCAGACGCGACACTGTAGCCATGAGAATGGGTGGCAGTAATAACAACTTAAAAGCATTGAGATAACATTGCGCTACGCGGGCTACGTCTCGTACCCTGTGAGAAGGGGGGGGGGGGGTTACAACAATAAACAGTATGCATGTATGTACGTAAAGAAACCCATTCTCCCTTTCTTGTTTTATTTGACTACCTGCTGCGCGACGTAGTGAGCAACGCTTTAACACGGGACTCTTCCTTTAGGCTTTCTGTAGACACCTGTACTCGAGATGCGACACGTAGCTGTTTCTCCAGTAACCTTGTACTCGATAACCGGACGTCTCTCAAGAGGACACCGCTCCAGGACTCAGCTCCCTCCACGCTTATCAAATCGCGGTGGGAAACCAGGTTTGTTTCCGGATAGAGAAATGGGTCGCTGTCGAACATACTAAGTGATCCCATGTTTCGTTTTATAAGGGGGCAGTCAAATGAAAACAAGACAGGTGGAACACGTAAATAACTGTTTATTATTTCAAAAGTAACCGCCATATCTGTCAATACATTTATCCCACTGTGAGATAAGACAGTCGGTGTCTTCAAGGAAAAATATTTGCAGTTGTCTACGGATCCACGATCGGGCCCGTGTGTGCACCTTTTCGTCGGAAGCAATCGATGGCCAGGAATATCTTTCTTCGGGGCTCCAGACATATGGAAATCGCATGGGGAGAGATAGGGACTGTATGGAGGACATCTAAGAACTTCCCAGTGAAACTTCTGCAGCATACACGAAACAACCTTGGCAGCATGTTGGCATGTCCACATGTCGCCAAGGCTGTTTGAGTTCGCTGCAGAAGTTTCACTGGAAAGCAGCCTACAATGACAAGTTGCATGTTATTTTAGATGTTGGAGCGGTAAATAAGACTAAACCGTGATTTTTTAAGCGTTGATGCATCCACTTCTGGCTTGCTTCTTGGACCATTATCTGGCTGCATAATCTAAATGTGTTTTGCTTCAAATTATGCTTATGTTTCCTCATATTTCCACACGTCACCCACTTTAACAGAACGAATGTCATCGCACAGTTGTATACATGACAACAGCAACATCATATCACCGTTAACACATTGCTCTTGTAGCCGCTATTCTGAGTTTGGCTGAGTCCCTCTGAACATTCCGTAAATATTATTGTACTCTACTGCATCCACTCTGAAATAATTAAGATTACTATAAGATTAGTTTTTAAACATGGGGATTGTACGAATAGAAATGACTTGGGTTGTGTTACACAAGCCAAGGTCATAATCTACATAATACGAGAGGGCCAGTAGTTGATGAAGAAGGCTATTGTATTGCAAGAAAACGGTATTTAAAACGTAAACACTGAGGTGGAGAGTGCGGACTGCTTTTAGTATTTCGGGTAACTATCTGTTTCATACAGATGTCTGGGCGGGCAAATAGCTGACAGCGATCGCAATGTTGTGATCTTCGACGACTCCTTTCGAATTCAGCAGGTGTGTTTTTTTTCTGCGTGCGAGCAGCTTCTCCTCCAAGGGCCCACGCAAAAACCAACGTCATGGATTCCGGTCAGGGTTAACAGGTTGCGCACCTGGAGGCTCCTGCTTTGCAATGTCTCCGAATGTTTGGCGCGCAGCTGTCGCGATTGTGCCTGCCGACTTTTGTTTATTTCCAATCACGACATTCTGCCGTGAGAATTGCTTTACATTTTAAGTAGTTTTTATTCGATGCTACACCTCTCTCTGTGTCGAATGAACGCAACGTATCACAAAGCTGCTGGCAACTCCGTTGACATCACTTGACGAGTGATCGCAACAGTTCTGTTTGATGTTCTCTGGTAGTGCACAGTGAAACCGAAAAGGTTTCGCGGTGGTTGGCGATAATGTTTCACGCTCTGAAAAACTATCCTGTTCTTGACAACTTTTCCCACGTGGCTTTTCTTCGAAAGGGTGTATTAGTGATATAAAGGCTAGCAAGCGTTTATCTTATGCTTGTGTTTTTATGGGACATTAGTGAAGACCTGATGATGGAGTGTTTCGAGAATATTAGTTGATACGGACTTTATTTGCCTTGCTTTTCTAAGTAAGTGTGCTCACACTGCGCCTAACACATTTTGGATATGCTATCCATGAAAGGAACTACTGAGACCAGAGAAAATGAGGCTACAAAGAAACATTACTGCAGAGGGCAGAAAATGTTAGCTGTCGCCATAACGGATAAATGTTTCATGACTCAAACCTTCCGTGGAGCAGTACTATTTCGACGGTAACCGCTTGGTAGCTGTGTGTTTATAAAAGAAGTTATACTAAATAGTTGATGCCCAGTTGTACGGCCGGCCGAGGTGGCCGAGCGGTTCTAGGCGCTACTGTCTGGAACCGCGCGACCGCTACGGTCGCAGGTTCGAATCCTACCTCGGGCATGGATGTGTGTGATGTCCTTAGGTTAGTTAGGTTTACGTAGTTCTAAGTTCTTGGGGACTGATGACATCAGACGTTAAGTCCCATAGTGCTCAGAGCCATTTGAACCATTTGAACCCAGTTGTACCTAAACATGCGCGTGATGGGTATCGCGGAGTAGTCAAAACATGAAGAACGTATAAGGAATGAACTAAAACGTTAGCTGAGGGAGCCCCTTGTGATCCCAGTGCCGCATAAACACTCGTTTGCTTTTTTATATTCAGGTTCACTGTTACAGTTTTTCAGGATTGCCACTTTTCTGTTATTTTGATATGCTGAATTAAGGGACTTAACCTCGGCCGTAACATCGTTCAGCACGCATCTGTGCATCAGTTCTGCAACGAGGTGGAAGAAGATACCTTAACCACGCGAGCGTTTGCCCCTTCACACGTAGACATTACCACCGTGTCGTATAACGAACATGTCAATAACCTCTATAGACCAGGTCTTTTTAATATCTGACGAAAATGACCATTCGGCGCAATTTTGTAAGTTGTGTGTCCAGATAACCTTGCGAAACAAGCGGGCTAAAGTTGAGAACCGTTCCCGAAATGTTTTCTTACTTGCTTGCTGGTCGGACTGCCTTTGTACCAGCATTGACAGGAAGACGAGAAGCAGGAAGAGACTGGCAGATGGTGCACTGCACACACAGCGTTTGTGTATGATGCAAGATTTAATAGCTGTAAATGCTCGCTAACTGCGCCTGTATCACAGATGCAGCGCCAAGACTAACAGCTGGTTCCTGAAGGGGCGAGCGAACCAGCGCGTGGTTTTACCAGTTATTTACTAGGTATGCAGCGTAAACGGACACACGGTGATGATGATAGCAACTGCGAAATTTGGGTCTCTAGTTTATTCGTTTGTTAACTATTGACGTCCAGAGCGTAATGCCATGCGAGGTATTCTGCTGGATCCGAAGAACTCAGTACCGATATTCCCTTCTAGAAGGCGGGTGAAGAGTAGAACTGGCATAAAGCATTGAATTTTTTTTCAAATGGTATGCTGGTAACTGAAGCACTGACGTCATCTGTCTGAGTTTTTTTCCCAACCAAGCTGTGAGAGAAACTAAGCTCGACATTGCTGTCTCGTTGTACTAAATAAATATGTCAAGTTGTTTCGCCGCACTGTATTTCTCAGCCACTAGTAAAAAAGTAAATACTTATCACTTCGTTGACTCCTATTAGCGTCGTTCCGGAGAACGGGCACCGAAATCAGTGAAGACGTGGGTTGATGTTTTGTTGGTAAGTCATGCTTGAAATAAAATTATGCATCAGATTACACTAATTTTTTATTTAGAGTTCTTCATTTCAACAACCGAACATCAGTCAATATGCCTAGATTACTTTTCCATTAAGGAAACCTCTTATAGATGACTGTTTACAACCCTGGAGAACATATGAATACCAAAATCGAAGACAAAGAAAGTGTCAAAACTCTTCCGTCTCTCCAAAGAACTCTGACGTCAGACGCCCCAACATGCCCCGAGGCCATTGATAATCGACCTACAGCAGCCAAGTCATCACACATCGATCGACAGCAAGCCATTCAGTTAGATCACAAAAAGTGCATTGCCGCTTATTATTTACGAAAGAAAAAGTTTGATTTTTATAGAAAACGTCTTGAGACTTTTGAGACGACGATTGCAAGAGCATAGTATGGACTACGCCGTAAAATGCCACGATTTAAATGCAGTAATTTCGAGTAGTATCCACACTTAAAAATCTTACTTCAAGAGCATGTGTGATGACTGGGTGTTGTGTGACGTCCTTAGGTTGGTTAGGTTTAAGTAGTTCTAAGTTCTAGGGGACTGATGACCATAGATGTTAAGTCCCATAGTGCTCAGAGCCAAGAGCATGAGTTCTAAATTATCAGGTCTGATGCTAGTTTGAAAGGTGTTACTGTATATTGTAGCACGCTGACACGATGCAGCGCTAAACGTCCCGAAATGAATCATTGTGGGGATTTCGCGCTTCTTCATCTGTACTCTGCGAAGCGTTTTGAAGCACACGATAGAGGTTACTTCCCATTGTACTTTTTGGGTTGAAATGTTTTCATTGGTAGGCGAACGCAGATAAAGAACAATATTATTACATACAGTTGTTGTCACAACACAGAATAAACATTATGTGCTTGAACTCTGCTACGGGCTTATTCAGCGGAGGAAAGACAGCCCATTCTTCCTCAAGAGTCTAAACCAGAGAAGGTAGTGGTGTTAGACGTTGCGGTCTGGAGCGGATTCAGCGTCGAAACTCATTCCAAAGGCGTTCCACTGGGTCCAGGTCGAAACCGTGCGGGCAAGTCCGTTTCAGGAATGTCATTGTCCACTAACCACTGCCGTACAGAGGCTGTTTATGTCCGTGCGTTGTTGTGCTGATGCAAACAGTCGTCTCCGGGCCGTTTCTCTTCTGTACGCAGTATGCAATACTGTAAAATTTCATGGTCTTCCGTATTTCGCGTTTTCTTAAGCACCGTAAGAGGACCGTACCTCAACCACGGAACACACTCCCATACCGTAATGCCAGCTGCACCGTACTTCACGTCAGGCACTACACATGATGGTAAGCAACGTCCTCCAGGCATTCGCCAAACCCAGACCCTTCCTTCGGATTGTATGGTTTACGAGGAGCTGCTTTACCACTGAACACCGTTCTTTTTAACTCCTTACGCACAGTCATCGTGCTAGACTTCTGGTAGCACTTTGGAACTCACGGGTGATGCCTTCCTCTGATTTAGTGCCATTCATTTTTTACCACCACTCTCCGCAAAGCTTGGCGGCCTCTGGCAGTCAGGTTTGCCTAGTCTTGGATTAGTTGTGGCTGTTCGTTAGCGTTTCCACCTCACAGTCACATCACCAGCAGCCGATTTGGGCTGATTTACAATGGTCGACACGTCCCTGATGGGTTTTTTTACTCAGATGACATACAATTACTTGTCCATGTTCAAAATCACGGAGTCCTCGTGACCGACACATTTTGCTGTCATTGCTTAATCTGCGACGGCACAGTAGTAACCGCTTCGTTTTATACTCTCGTGACACCTACTCGTCAGTTCAGCATTACGTGGGGGTGTCCGGATAATTTTGATCAGATAGCGTATGTTTTTCGCATATGCGTATAAGACAGTGCAGACTAATAGTTTTGTATGTTTGTACAGGTATGTTATGCATTTGACAGACAACTGCAATAGCTGGCCAATCTGTGGTTCCGCAATTACATGACTGTGAAGTGATTGTTGCATACGAGATCTGAAATGTCTTATACGACCTCATTCAATGGATTGTGTAGATACACGACATGAACGGGCTTTGTAAGATTGCCAGTAACAGCACAATCACCTTCAGTTCTGCATAAATTCTGCTTCTTCTTAATTTTTGTATAGGACTCCGTGAAGATATTTTCGAAGCGAAACTTAATACCAGTACGATTACACTGAAGTGTCACATTCGGTTGGCCATAGCTCCACCGTTGAAGTTTATTGGGAAGGATGGCCTGTGTAACTGTCAAGACTCAACGATGTTTACGCAACGGCAGGGATAACGGTCCGCCATTAGCACGCTTCGCCGAGCTACGTGCGCTTGTGGCCACCCGATGGCTTCGAGTTTTCTTAGCGCAGCGACAATTCTCCTACGTGTATCATATCGATTACATAAAGAAAAATAATGTTTTTATTTTAGTTTAGCGTAATTTGTGTGCTATGTTTTGAAAATAAATCGCGAAAAGAGAAACACGAGAAACTGAACCATCGGTCACGTACAGTAGTTTTTGTGGTCGACGGCAACCCTATCGCTTAGTTCGGGTAATGTATTTTGTAGTCGACTGAAACACTGTCACATAGTTGATAGATAATGTTGGCAGTGATATGCAACTGATTTGGCTTCGGGCCCGCACTGCTCTCCATTTTTTGTAATATTAGTCTACTCTGGATTTTGTATCAAGAAAAGCCCACTAAGTGGAGACCAGGCAGTCAGTATTATTGCGCAGTATTTCCGGATGCGAAATGGTACTGAACGTGTGGGTGTGAGAGTGAAGGGTTGCGCAACTATTGAGCACACCAAAAACTTTTGCACTTATTGCACTGGCTGGGAATATTGAGCCGTCTGTGGGTAGTACTGACAATATTCTTGTCTGTCTCTTGCGTGTTACAGTCTGTGGATATCATTGTGTCCGTTCTTGTTGTTGTTGTTGCTGTGTTGAAAATGAGTTCAGAACAAGACGAAAGTGCGTTCTTATTAGAGTGAAGCGAAATGTAGATACCCCATCCCACCCTACCCCATCCCAACTCCGCCCCCAACAACGGGAACATTGTGGAGAGGAAGAATTCTAAATGTAACGCACACAAGTCGCTGTGGCTTTAGAGAACATTGTCATATTCTAACGTGTGTCATCATAATTCATAGGATAGTGTTTGGCGTTGAATGAGCTAACGCATGTTAACAGAACTTCACATTTTGATTGCCGAATTCAGTCCTTTGTTGTAAATTGGAGCTATACACAGTGGTGTTTGGTTTAGGGTCAGCACAACTTTCGTCTGCGTTACTGGTGAAGTGAGTAGTGGATCGATTGGTAATGCCGGATCATTCTGAAATCTTCGCGGGGCTCCGTCTCTCTGGCGCTTACGGTAAGCGAAGGGCAGTCACATTGATAATTGGCACTACGCATTTCCCTCCGTCAGGGCTCACAACGCCCGGTCTTAGTAACGAAGAAATAGCGTAATAACTTGTTCAGATCGCTCATAAACTTCGAAATTTCTGTGTGGATTATTTGGTAAGCTTGAATCTCTTCTGAAGTTTCAGTACTCGTTTAAAGTTCTTGATGCGTGTTGTGTCCCGAAGTACAGTAGGAACGAAATGAAAACATTTCCGCCGGACGACTGTGTGCGATATGATTCAGTTTATTCCGTTGTCGATTTCGGTCTTCAGAATCATAACGTATCAACAGGTCCCAGCATAAATAAAGCTCAATTCACACAATTCACAACTATGTTAAACTTGTTAGGAATGTTATAAGACAGCAGCCTTTTCGCAAAAATGTTGTCATTTCATAAATACAATTCCACTGTGGCGCACACTAATCTAAAAATAAAATTGGAGTCATCAGTGTTTATTTCTGACGTCTGTCTCAGTAGCGTTACCGCCTACCACGCGGCGGCCCGGGTTCAATTCCCGGCAGGGGACTGGGTGTTGTGTGTCCTTCATCATCATGTTCATCATCATTGACTCGCAAGTCGCCGATGTGACGACTCCTAAAAAGGACTTGCAATACGGCGGCCGAACTGGCCCGAATGGGGCCTCCCGGCCAACAATACCATACGATCGCTTCATTTCATTTCTGACCGCACATGAAGCATCTTGAACTCAGTTACTTAAAAAGAAGTTCTGAAATACCAGTTTCCTGTTACTAGAAAAGTAACAACGATTTTAATTGTTTCGGCCGTCTTTTTCAGTGTACGTTCTCGTTTTATGCTTCGAAGTTTAGTGACCTAGATACTGGGGAAGGCAGAATTCCGCGTTCTGGTCGTAATGGGGCAGATGGGACAGACAGAAAAACCGACCGACCACCACGTCATCCCCTGTCTGTTACAAAACAGCATATAATGCCCAAAAATGGCGATCTCATTATTCAGAAGACATAATATTTTAGACGATACACACACACGCGCGCGCGTAATGTAGCATCGAATGTCACGTGTGGGTGAGTTCAAACTTTGTTGTGGTCCGTACATACATGTAAAATTTTTAACCACAGCAGGTGATCATAAATGTAACGAAGTCATCCAGTGCGTAGGTATGAAATCATGGTGGCTGAAATATGAAAGTTAATCAAATTATCGATCTATTTAATGGCTGGTTTAGTTAATTTTCGAGCGAGGACAATATTGTTGGTTGGTATGTAGGCTAACAAGCTGTGTGTGTACTTACAACGTTTAAGCTATAGTTTCGTTCAATCGAAATTCGATGACCAGGGCACGCGAAAAGCTCTGTAAAGAAAATTAGAGGACGTTTACCGATTTACGGAACGAATTGATGCAGGGCTCAAGATACTGGATTGAGATTTGTGTTTCCCTTGGTTCTGGTAGACCACTGGGCCGCGATTGTTTTGTCTGGCCCCTGGAACAAATTCGGGGGAGAGCGAGCGGACCGCTGCAGAATTTTGCAACGGAAGTTTTTCAGACGGCTATTGTAAAACGTCGTAAGTAAAGAAACAATGTTCGTGTCACGCAAGTAAGTGTGAACATCTGAAGAAGGGTGAACATAAAATGAATGTTCTCTCAGTAACGCGTTTTGAGGCGTGTTTTGCCATTCATATCGGTGCAGTGTCCCACAAACATTAACGTCACGGACGCTATAGTTTTCACTACGTGCTCTTGGAGCGCCGTTGTCACGTCACGTGACATGGTGGCCCGTGAGCAAGTATGTGAATCAGGCCCGCGGGTCACCTGAGGTTGCCCATGCCTGTCGTAGACCATGTTTAGGCAGTTGTTGGAATCATTCTTGTCCATTATTTTCCACACCACCCAATAATCCTGTACTATACACGCGAATCTCGGTGGGAGGTTGGACATTTGCTTTTCATCCTCTTAGGTCAGAACTCTTTTTTTCGTATCAATTCTGACGTAATTTATCTCATTTTGTACATAACAAAACCAAAGATTTCTCTAGCTTCACTATGTGGCTCCAAGATGTGCCAGAGAGTTGACAGTTATCTGCACGTATCTTCAATAGAAAAAGCATCCAAAAGGCAAGGAGGAAACGAAATGAAACTTCACAGGTTGAGAGGGCGTATGATGTTTCAGTGATGAGCCCACCTGTCAGTATGATGGTGCAGCCTCTCCGGCCTGGATGCCTGCGTTGATTCAGTTGGGGGAAAGGGCGAGGCGGTCATAAGGCCGTTGTAACCTCTCCCGAGACAGGCCCACAACTGTCGTAACTGGTCCTTGATAGCCTGGTTATTGACACCCGACTTTGCACTATCGGGGAGAGATCTGGAGATCGTCTAGGGCTCAGAACTACGTCAACATCATGCTATCTTGTTGAAAAATGGCGCAACTGCAGAGTCACGTGAGGACGCAGGATGTCCCAATGTGTACCGCTTGCCGTCAGTGTTCCCTAATCGCTACCAGCTGTAACACGAAGCAATACCCGATGGTTCCCCGCAACATGACGCAGCGGTAACACTGCTGTACCTCTTCAAAACATTGGAAGAATGGGACGTCTCGCCAGGTGGCCCCTGTACCTGCCAGCGATGGTAATACGGGGTGGTGCAGAACCGCGATTCGTCGTCGAACGCTGTGCGACGCCATTTCCAGGCAATGCTTCCTGGTCACGTGATCGCTCCAAACGAGGACTTTTTGTTGTGGAGTTAACAGCAGCCTAAGCAAGGGACGGCTGTTCCCTAGTCCAGCTGCTAACCATTGATACGTGATGACAGAGTGTTGCAGGGATTCTGTTACTTGTTCTCGGATGGCAGGCACAGAAGTGAAGGGGTCATGTGCTTAATACGTTGATCGTTCTCTTTGCTGGTCGGATGTGGTCGACCGAAAGCTTGACGACTAATACGTGTTTCCTCGCGTTCCCATGCAGGCCAATACCGGGCTTGCGGGCCACTGTTACATCCGAATGCCTCAAAATACTGGATGTTGTACGATTCGACAAGCCGACTAAAAGGGGGCTCACAATGACGTCCTCCTTCAGACTCGTTTCAGGTGCTGATAACACTGTCTCATAGGAGTACGAAGCATCTCCGTGTTCTTCACAGTGCTCATTCAATATCTGACGCTGTTCACTCTCCTTAAATACCCTACCAGTCCTGATAACATTACTACGCAGTACTGCGCTCTGGTGGTCGTTCTGCCTGTCACAAAGAACTGCAATCCCGGTAATTTACAAAAAATGGCTCTGAGCACTATGGGACTTAACTGCTGTGGTCATCAGTCCCCTAGAACTTAGAACTACTGAAACCTAACTAACCTAAGGACATCACACACATCCATGCTCGAGGCAGGATTCGAACCTGCGACCGTAGCGGTCACGCGGTTCCAGACTGTACGGCCACTCCGGCCGGCCGGTAATTTACACACCCGCCGATGTAATGTACGTGCACGAAGTCATATTGACATCTGACCGTGCCTTCTGGTTGTATTTGTTTGTTTGTTTGTTTGTTGTTGTTGTTGTTGTTGTTGTCGTCGTCGTCAGGCAGTATGTTAACTGGACAGGTTTTCTTTATACACACATAGACACCTCTGCTTCATAGAGTAAGAATGTCGTTCCACGTGTCCACCCGTTCACTGTAAACAGCCGCGGGGTGTGCATTCAGACGGTTGAAACCTGATGCCGATACGCGGCGTACTCTTCTGAAGTGACGCCAGAGGAGTTGCCGGGCATCGTGTCCCGCCAGCAGAGGCCAGCAGAGTTGTGGGAGCGGCACGAGTGTGGACCGGTGACACAGGTGTGTGGGCGTCCCGCGTGGGCGCGTCGGCTCGCGGCACAATGGGCAGCGAACGAATGACCTGCCCCACGGCGCGGCGCCGCCCTGCCCAGGCGGGACGCTATCGATCGGAGGCTGCGGGCGCAGCGTCGCCGTCGCGACGCCTGCCGCTGCTTGCTGTGCCGACTCTGCCCCTCCCCCCGCCTGTGCCCGTCGTTCCCCAAACGACGATACTTTCGTTCGTTAATCGAGAGGCGTATAGGAACACTTCATTCGGTTCCCGTCAAGCTGTCGGAGGACTGGCGCTCACGTTTTTCGATAACTGGCGGCTGAAAAAGCGAAAAAGTAGGGCAAGTCGCGTGGCTTTCCATTTGTATTTTCTGGATTTGCCCTCAAGACTCTTAACAAGTAAATTGAGATGGTGATACGTGTTTCAAAAGGAATGACCTTATTACAAAACTCCATATTTATTAAACTTCCTGGCAGATTAAAACTGTGTGCCTGACCGAGACTCGAACTCGGGTCCTTTGCCTTTCGCGGGCAAGTGCTCTACCGTCTGAGCTACCGAAGCACGACTCGTGCCCGGTCCTCACAGCTTTACTTCTGCCAGTATCTCGTCTCCTACCTTCCAAACTTCACCGGGCGTGAGTCGTGCTTCGGTAGCTCAGATGGTAGAGCACTTGCCCGCGAAAGGCAAAGGTCCCGAGTTCGAGTCTCGGTCGGGCACACAGTTTTAATCTGCCAGGAAGTTTCATATCAGCGCACACTCCGCTGCAGAGTGAATATCTCATTCTCCATATTTATTGATAAAAACATACTACAAACGTGGTATAAATCGCAAAATGCTCACAAAAAGTTTTAGCTATATTATTATAAATCTTCCAGCAGCACGAATGACATCTAAATCGGAGCTAAATTTATCATAAACTTAACACAATGTATCTGATTTTACACAAGTTGTGGTGGCTGGTATTCTGTTCTTCGATTCTTCTAGAAGGGGAGATAACACTATCCTTCACGTATTTCCACAAAAAAAAAATTGCACGGCGTCACGTCTGGCGATCTCGGAGGCAAAGAAGTCACTGCAGCATCTCGGTATCCCCTGCGCCCTATCCCGCGTTGTGGTAGAGTGCCATTGAGAGACTGATCTATGTTGTTGTTGTTGTTGTTGTTGTTGTCAGTGTGCTGGAGCTCCATCCTGTTGGAAAATGAAGTCATGAGAGTTGTCCTGAAGTTGTGGAAAAAGCCAGTTTTGTAGCTCACCCCAGTCACTTTGTTTTCCTGAAAAAACAATGAGCCATACACCTTTTTTGATGAAAAATAACATAAAAACGTTCAATTTTCGTGAGTCCATTACGTGCTCAATAATACCGTGAGGGTTCTGGAGTCTCCATATGCGAACGTTACTGCTAACATGAAATGTTGCTTCATCACTAAAAATAAACTGTGGTAAAAATGTAAAAAGATGTTGTTCGTGCTGCTGCTGCTGGTGGTGGACACACAGACCATTTATAATAGCATAGCTAAAACTTCAAGATTTTGTGAGTGTTTTGCGATTGATCCAACGTTTGTAGTATGTTTTTGTCAACAAGTATGGTATTTTGAAATCAGGTAATGCTTTCTGAAACACCCTGTATGTTGACACTGAGTTGGGCAGTTCAAAATAAGTCCTTACCAGCGTGCAGTGCTTTCAGTGTGTCACATTTATGGTGCCTGTGTTTCGGACATGCATCAGTCCGTGACTTTCTTTTTTTAGATGATAACGAGGTATATGTGACAACAGAGTAAGATTTTGTGTGACGTCAGGCTGCCTCTGCCAGTTACGATTTGAGAGTATGCTCTATGAAAGCTTGAATACCTCTATGAAAGGTTGAATACTATTTTTATAACCGGTCTCTTAGTGTAATTTTTTCCAGTCAACATTTTAATCATTACAGTATGAGAAATTGTACCAACTGTACTATTTTTAGATTCATATGGCTAGTTATGATTATCCTAAGGAATCCTAGTGAGAGTGATTGAAAGTGAAACAGATTTTATCAAAGATTTTGCATTTTAAATATAATTTCTAAATGTGAACCACATTCATCTCATAAACTTTTTACAATGGCAGTTAACTCGTATCTTCGGAATACACAGTTATTACTAATCATGAACATTATGATCATAACAATTACACTTAATAAGACAAAGATCCTAAGTGCTGCACACCTATGTATTGTACATACCATTTTTGTTTTGTTTAGCATTTATCCGCCCAACAGCGTCATCTCAAATAGAAGATGCTGAGTGTTTAACAGGCAAGGCGTATAGATTCCACACATTGTTTCCATGATTGTGCACTGTTCTTGTAACGTCAAAGCTGGTCACATTTCATTCTAAGAATTTTAATACTTGATTATAACTCTGTATGTCGCATGTCATGTAAATGTGTTGAAACTTTACTCATTATATCCAAGATTTGTGAATAATAAACAAAATCACCTTCGTCCGTCTCCCAAGGCTCGGGTACTTTTTAATACGTAATTGAGATAACTCTTCGAATGCCCTTGTTGTATCTGAAAGACGCATACAGATCAGGTATGAAGAAAAGATGTGCTTTTTAATGTCACATTGATACGATTCAGATGTTGTAACGGTATGGCGGATGAGAATAGAAAACCAACTGCCTGCAATAATCCACACAGCCATGATCTCTCGTAGGTGATACACCAGTTTTAATTTCTCTGAAAGAAAGGAAGGTTAGAGTTGAACCTTTTGTTGACATTAAAACCAATTAGTAGTAACATTACTTCAGCTGGAGAATAATGCGAGAAAATGTAGACTGTAGCGTTGTCGAAGGAAAGAGTCCAGTGCTAACCTTAAGTGATTTCTATTGGCTTAGACGTTACTCTACAGTAATTCGCGCAGACACATTTTGTGCTGCAGACGGTTTAAACCTCAACAATAAGGTGGCGATGGAAACACTGGAAATCAGAAAGAAAAATACTAAGGAAAGTTTTGGGAGTAGTTAAAGAGCAAACGCAGCACAGAAGAAATCGTAGTAGAGTAGTTTCTACACACACTGAAAAAAATACTGTCGTGGTTAGGTAAAGAAGAATAGCTTTATGTGGTTACATCCAAGTCTCACAAAAAGACTGTTCACTTACTTCGGTAAATTAACTGTCCACTGGCTGCGCATTGCAATATGCCGAGAAGCTGACTGGAAATGATGGGGCAGTGAAAATAAGCCAGGAATGATGGAGGATTAAAAATCTACTATACATGGTCCAAACAGAACTGGAAGGGACATGAATGAACTCCCAATTATACGACAAGATATTTAGAAAGGATTGCCACTCAGAAAGAAACCGCAAGTATCCAAAGGGTTTCATGACAAAACTAGAAGACTGGAATCGCTTGCACAGAAGAAAGAAGAGAGAAACATCAAGAAGTGATTAGAGAAATGTGGAAGAAAAGAAAGAATGAACAGTTGAAATAACCGTACTCCATAATGGCTCATAGGTAAAAGAAGAGAGAAGTGTGGAAGAAAAAGGAACTGTACTCCAATGTGGCTCATACGTAAAAGGAGGAGGATAGTATGAATAAGTGGAATTTAAGAAATGTCAGTCTTCTTAATATCAAGCCATTTTCTCACAACAGTTTTGCCATATATGAGTCTCTACATCTAACAGAAACGAGCACAGGCAATGAGTAGTTTATGTTATCTAACTATTTTTTCAGGTTGTTTTATGGACGTGTCATAGTAGTGGTTTGAAAATGATGCTAAAATACCACTGCCCCTATCTCGGTACAGTCATTGCTCTGATAACTGCAAAATATATTTTTCTGCAGCTGGATGCACAGTAGTTACAAATCGTGACCTGCTAATGTCTACCTCACCTGTTTGGTTTCGTAGAGAGCAAGTAACTGAGGGAAGGCTCTTTGTTGTGTTTCAGGCTTGGCCCATGTGACCTCCAGGACCCTGTGTGGGTCAAGATGAGCGCTGCCGTCACTGGAGGCGCCAGTAAGAAACGCAAGAAAACTGACACCAAGTCCAGCGCCCAGGTGTAAGTATCGTTGCAGCCACTGTTACGCAATGGCATGTCATACCAATTGCGGACCCTTTATCTACACTACACTTAATTTTCTGATGGGTTGTTTCTTCTTTATGCTAAAATGAGGTGTAGATGTTTTTAATATTAAAAAAAAAAAGAAAAAAAAGAAAAAAAAACACCAGTAAACGAAAGAAAATGGAAAAATGAAAAGAAATATTAGCTACTATTTAGCACAACTTTTTACTGTCTTGCTCACTTGCCAAAAATACCGGTACGACTACACTACTACGGCTGTGACTGCTGATTCCCTTATTTTCAGCAATTATTTAGAGATCTCCTTAGGCCTTATGTCTTTCACTGTTCTTTGTTGTTCTAAAGTTCCTGTACCTGTTGTCAGCAACTATTCATTTACCACCTACCCACTTATAATTATTGATTGTAAGATTCCACATTTTCTGCCCATAATTCTGTGATAAATTTTGTGCAATTTATGACTTTTGATGTGTTGTAGCTCTTTAATGTACTTCCACTTTTGTTGTAGGAATGTTAAATTGATTCAGGGAGTTACCGTGTGCAACAACTAGACTGCTTGGGGTTTCAGTTGGTTTACATAGGATGTTTCAAATTCATTTGTTTAGTGCCAGTTTTTCTTCCATTCTGATTTCGACTTACGTTAGTTTGTCCATAATATCTAAAGTGTTATACATAACTTTTGCATCTGAAAAGAAATTTAAAAAATTATATATATCATGGAAGTTAAAACAAAATGTATCTCGTATGGAATTCACTGTTCAGAAGCTCTAATTAGACTACTTACAATAACTATGACTTGAAAATGTGGCTCACACATGGAAAAGTAACCATTCTGGTTTTTAGTGATTGCTATCTTCGAAATTTTGATAATTTTATATTGCAGGTAGTATATGAATTAATATTTAGACTTATCCCAACATGTTTCAATTTGGCCAGATATCAAATGCCCTATCTAAGAGGTATTATCACATAGCATAGAAGTTACTCTTGGAACTGTGTAACTAAAAAGCCACCTCTGTGTAAAATTTCCTGCAGTTCTATGACATAGAGCAAACTTTCTGAAATGTGCTTCATTACAGATAATATAAGCTTCAGATAAAATATAATTTAAATCATTTTATTATTATGATAAGTTACTTCGCCAAAAATAAAATGACCTGAAGGGTCATTGGCACTGAAAACCGGTTCATTTTCTGAAGATGAGCTTAACTTCACAAATGTTGGTACCTATAGACACTGGGATAAGGAAAACTTAAGCACTGTGTATTTAAAGAATATGTGCATTTGTCATTTCTCATTGTGTTAGCAAACTTAAAGCCAGCACTAGGTTCATATTCTGAAGCTGCAGAGTTCAGATTCACATCCAGCTGTCCTGATACAGGTTTCATGGTTATCCGAAATAACTTTAGGTGATTTCAAGGATTATTTCTCCAATAATCTTCAGATTTCTTTCTCCCAGCCTTGTTCTCTCTGAACTAGTTACACATTTCTGGACTCCTTGATAGCCTTGGGATATTAAACACTTCACAACAAGTTAACAATGTTGGTGTCATTCTAAATAGATCAAGCAAAGTGCACTATTAGATACATGTTTGTCATTGGATATTTTTATGTAATGATTGCTCAGTAATTTAACTCAGAACTCAGTCAGATTTGCAAGTTACATTACTATTGTTGCAATCTCCACCTCGATGTGGTTATTGCGTTTGGTATGAAAGCTGGACATCAGTTATATGGAAGGATACATAATCATAGTAAACTTAAACAACCACACACACACACACACACACACACACACACACATACATATAAGTACGTACGTGAAAATTTGTGGTGTGTACCACACTGCAATTTTAACTTGGATTTATGGATATTTAACATGTGTAGAGATAGCACAATTTATATCTGAGAATTCTCCCTGCCACTTTTTCCCTTAAGTTGTAACTTGTGATTGCAATGTACGCTTGTTTAAGTAGTAGAAAAAAATTTCCACTTGTCTGTTCCTCTTTTGCAAGGCTCATATTAGCAGTCTACCGTTTAACTTGAGGTAACTGAAGCAGAAAAAAACAATCTACCCATTAATCACTTCAACAGTGAAGGTTGGGGGAAGATGGACCATTTGACACCATACTGTAACAAGAAGATTGTATTGCATTGCATCATGTTTATACTCATCATGTTATTTTTTTGTAATAGTTGTGATGTGACACCAGCAATCAGTGGCTATGTTTTATGTAAGAAAAGAAGGAATAAATATAGAGTGGGCTGTTAATTAGGAAAAATTTGCTTCGAATGGAAGTGTCACTGGTGTGATGTAATTTTCCTGGACCTTTCTCTGTCACTTCAGTATTGTGGTAAAGTCTTTTTTAAATGCAAGTCACATATTTTTCTCTTTGTCAAATGTTAGGAAATATTTTCTCATTCATGGCTTCACAGTTGACAACACATACACTAGCAGAAAATAAAGTATACTCATCTACACACATGTGGTAATTAGTCACCTGATTTATGATAACAGATGGAGATGACCAATGAACGAAGACATGTTCTTAACAGTGTCTTAATCATTGGACATTTTATGATTATGGTATTTATTGTACAGGTGACTGATCCTGCAGATTGTTACAGAGGAGCTTTATAGTTTAGCGTCTGTCCCTATTCATGTGAAACAGTTTCTTGATTTAATAATGAAAATAATAAATTTTTGACAATATAACATAATCGGATAGATAAAAATATAATCACCAGGCAATGGCAGGAAAATGGACACATAAAAGAAGGTTATGCTTCCAAGCTTTTGGAGCCAGTGGATTGTTCTTCTGGCAGAAGGGTTGAAGGGGAAGGAAGAGGGGTGAAGGAAAAAGACTGGAGAGGTTTAGGAAAAGAGGTAAATTTTGGAAAAGGCACCCAGAACCGTGGATCAGGTGAGATTTACCAAACGCGATGAGAGGGAAAGTCTGGTACATTGTGAATTCACAATGCACCAAGATTTGCGGTTAAGATGTATTTTCATTTCGGAAACCGAACTGTACTAGGACACACTTTCCACTGCTATTCAATTACTGAATCTCAGATTATATTTAAGATGTTAACAACCAACCATTTGGCGTCACTGCTGCAATCCCCCCCCACCCCCCGCCCCTGTATTTAATCAGTTAGCTGTATCATGTATTGTTGATTAACAGTTGACTATAAATGTTTCAATGTCTGGATATAGTAGTAATTACTTAATGTCAGTTGCGTAATGAAGGCTAACGATATCTGAGAGGGTTGGACATAATGAGGTGTGCTCCATTACTAAGCTGAAAAGTTCATAGATGGTTCAATGCCCTGCTATTTTACTAGACATAAATTGTTGAATCACAGTAATAGTCCTCACAGAGTGGCACACTGAAGGCTATGAATGTCCTCCATGATACATTGTTGATATGTTCTTTTCTATCTTTCTTTCTGTAGTCTAAAAGGCTTGTCTGTGGAAAAAGACTATTGGTGGCTTCATACTTCTTTGCATTTTATTTAAGAGATATCCTAACTGTATCTAAACCTATGACCCTTACTCTTCAAATTGTAACCATAGTGAAACTGCTTAATGGTCACTTAAATTATTTGCAAAGTTTGCACCACATTTAAGACAGGAAAATACAGTTTCAGAATCATCCGTTACTGGATTATTTTCAGCACGTACTTGTTTTGTTTGTTGTGGTCTTCAGTCCAAAGACTGGTTTGATGCAGCTCTCCAAGCTGCTCTATCCTGTGCAAGCCTCTTCATCTGAAGTACATCTACATCCTTCTGAATCTACATCTACATCTACATCTATACTCCGCGAGCCACCTTACGGTGTGTGGCGGAGGGTACTTATTCTACCACTATCTGATCCCCCCTTCCCTGTTCCATTCACGAATTGTGCGTGGGAAGAACGACTGCTTGTAAGTCTCCGTATTTGCTCTAATTTCTCGGATCTTTTCGTTGTGATCATTACGCGAGATATATGTGGGCGGTAGTAATATGTTGCCCATCTCTTCCCGGAATGTGCTCTCTCGTAATTTCGATAATAAACCTCTCCGTATTGCGTAACACCTTTCTTGAAGTGTCCGCCACTGGAGCTTGTTCAGCATCTCCGTAACGCTCTCGCGCTGACTAATGTCCCCATGACGAATCGCGCTGCTTTTCGCTGGATCATGTCTATCTCTTCTATTAATCCAACCTGGTAAGGGTCCCATACTGATGAGCAATACTCAAGAATCGGACGAACAAGCGTTTTGTAAGCTACTTCTTTCGTCGATGAGTCACATTTTCTTAGAATTCTTCCTATGAATCTCAACCTGGCGCCTGCTTTTCCCACTATTTGTTTTATGTGATCATTCCACTTCAGATCGCTCCGGATAGTAACTCCTAAGTATTTTACGGTCGTTACCGCTTCCAATGATTTACCACCTATGGCGTAATCGTACTGGAATGGATTTCTGCCCCTATGTATGCGCATTATATTACATTTATCTACGTTTAGGGAAAGCTGCCAGCTGTCGCACCATGCATTAATCCTCTGCAGGTCCTCCTGGAGTACGTACGAGTCTTCTGATGTTGCTACTTTCTTGTAGACAACCGTGTCATCTGCAAATAGCCTCACGGAGCTACCGATGTTGTCAACTAAGTCATTTATGTATATTGTAAACAATAAAGGTCCTATCACGCTTCCCTGCGGTACTCCCGAAATTACCTCTACATCTGCAGATTTTGAACCGTTAAGAATGACATGTTGTGTTCTTTCTTCTAGGAAATCCTGAATCCAATCACAAACCTGGTCCGATATTCCGTAAGCTCGTATTTTTTTCACTAAACGTAAGTGCGGAACTGTATCAAATGCCTTCCTGAAGTCCAGGAATACGGCATCAATCTGCTCGCCAGTGTCTACGGCACTGTGAATTTCTTGGGCAAATAGGGCGAGCTGAGTTTCACATGATCTCTGTTTGCGGAATCCATGTTGGTTATGATGAAGGAGATTTGTATTATCTAAGAACATCATAATACGAGAACACAAAACATGTTCCATTATTCTACAACAGATTGACGTAAGCGAAATAGGCCTATAATTATTCGCATCTGATTTATGACCCTTCTTGAAAATGGGAACGACCTGCGCTTTCTTCCAGTCGCTAGGTACTTTACGTTCTTCCAGCGATCTACGATAAATCTACTTAGTGTATTCATTGCTTGGTCTCCCTCTACAATTTTTACCCTCCATGTTTCCTTCCGATACTAAATTGGTGATCCTGTGGTGCCTCAGAAAGTGATGTACCAATCAATCCCTTCTTCTAGTCAGGTTGCACCACAAATTCCTCTTCTCGCCATTTGTGTTTCTGTACCTCCTCGTTAGTTACGTGATCTACCATCTTATCTTCAGCATTCTTCTGTAGCACCACTTTTCAAAAGCTTCTTTCTAAACTATTTATCATCTATGTTTCATTTTCATATATGGCTACGCTCCATAGAAATTGTTGTATCCTGCCTACTCGTCAAACATGAGGTGCCTAGGCAACCTGCTTCTCGGATCGCTAGACAACAATTCAAGCAGGTCGTATTAATGAGTTTTTATTACAATAAGATATATAACAATACTTCACTTTGAGAAGTACAGATGTATGACACGCAAAGGGTGACTTGCAAATAAGTCTCTTCGGTGTATACAATGCTATGGCCAGGCGGCACAACGCTTATGTCCTCTTCGTGTAGAGGCTGCTACCATCGCGTTGTTGTCCTGAAGAGGGGTAGGTCAGCATGCAATTGACTGATGTTTCACAGCCTTCTCTGCTCGAACGTTCCCGGCCAGCGTGCCGGCGCTTGTCTTTACATGAGAACAGAAATACTATCAGAAAAGACTTCCTGACACTTAAATCTATACTCAGTGTTAGCAAATTTCTCTTCTTCAGAAACACTTTTCTTGACAATGCCAGTCTACATTTTACATTCTCTCTACTTCAACCATCATCAGTTATTTTGCTGCCCAAATAGCAAAACTCCTTTACTACTTTAAGTGTCTCATTCCTAATAAAATTCCCTCAGTATCACCTGATTTAATTCGACTACATTTCATTATCCTCATTTTGCATTTTTTGGTGTTCGTCTTATATCCTCCTTTCAAGACACTGTCCATTCCATTCAACTGTTCCTCCAAGTCCTTTGCTGTCTCTGACAGAATTATAATGTCAATGGCAAACCTCAAAGTTTTTATTTCTTCTCCTTGAATTTTAATTCCTACTCCAAATTTTTCTTTTGTTTCCTTTACTGCTTGCTACAGATTGAATAGCATTGGGGATGGGCTACAACCCTGTCTCACTCCTTTCTCAACCACTGCTTTCCTTTCGTGCCTCTCTTGTAACTGCCATCTGGTTTCTGTACAAATTGTAAATTACCTTTCACTCCCTGTACTTTACCCGTGCCTCCTTCAGAATTTGAAAGAGAGTATTCCAGTCAACATTGCCAAAGCTTTCTCTAAGTCTACAAATGCTAGAAACGTAGGTTTGCCTTTCCTTAACTTATCTTCTATGAGAAGTCATATGGTTAGTACTGCCTTGCGTGTTCCTACATTTCTATGGAATCCTAACTGATGTTTCTTGAGGTCGGGTTTTAACAGTTTTTCCATTCGTCTGTAAAGAATTTGTTTTAAGATTTTGCAGCTGTGACTTATTAAACTGATAGTTTGGTAATTTTCACACCTGACAGCAGCTACTTTCTATGGGATTGGAATTGTTATATTCTTCTTGAAGTCTGAGGGTATTTCGTCTGTCTCATACATCTTGCCCACCAGATGATAGAGTTTTGGCAGGGCAGGCTCTCCCAAGGCTATCAGTAGTTCTAATGGAATGTTTTCTACTCCCGGGGCCTTGTTTCAACTTTGATCTTTTCAGTGCTCTGTCAAATTAATCACGAAATTTCATATCTCCCATCTCATCATCTGTATCATTTTCCAGTTCCATAATAGTCCACTGAAGTACACCGCCCTTGTGTAGACCTCTGTATACTCCTTCCACCTTTATGCTTTCCCTTCTTTACTTAGAACTGAGTTTCCATCTGAGCTCTTGATATTCATACAAGTGGTTCTCTTTTCTCCAAAGGTCTCTTTAATTTTCCTGTAGATGGCATTTATTGTACCTGTTGTGATATATGCTTATGCATCTTTACATTTGTCCTCTACCCATTCCTGTTTAGCCATTTTGCATTTCTTGCTGATCTCATTTTTGAGATGTTTGTATTCCTTTGTTTATTGCATTTATATATTTTCTCCTTTCATCAATTAAAGTCAATATCTCTTGTGTTACCCAAGGATTTCCAATAGTCCTCGTCTTTTTGCCTACTGTATCTTCTGCTGTCTTCACCGTTTCATCTCTTGCAGTTACCCATTCTTCTTCTACTGTATTCCTTTCCGTAATGCTCCCTCTGAAACGCTCTACAAGATCTGGTTATTTCAGTTTTCCAGGTTCCATCTCTGTAAATTTCTACCTTTTTGCAGTTCGCTCAGTTTTAATCTACAGTTCACAACCAATAAATTGTGGTCAGATTCCACATCTGTCCCTGGAAATGTCTGACAATTTAAAACATGGTTCCTAAATCTCTGTCGTACCATTATATAATCAATCTGAAACCTTCTGACATTCCAGCTCTCTTCCACATATACAGCCTTCTTTCATGGTTCTTGAATGAAGTGTTACAAATGATTAAATTATGCTCTGTGCAAAATTCTACCAGGCAGCTTTCTCTTTCATTCCTTTCCCCCAGTCCGTATTCACCTGTTACTTTTCCTTCTCTTTCTTTTCCTACTGTCAAATTCCAGTCCCCCATGGCTATTGAATTTTGTGTCCCTTAACTATCTGAATAACTTCTTTTATCTTGTCATACATTTCGTCAATCTCTTCATCATCTGCGGGGCTAGTTGACATATAAACTTGTACTACAGTGGTAGGTGTGGGGTTCTTGTCTATTTTGGCTACAATAATGTGTTCACTATGCTGTTCATAGTAGCTTACCCACATCCCTATTTTTTTATTCATTACCAAACATATTTCTGCCTTATCCCTATGTCATTTTGTATTTATAACCCTGTGATTATCTGACCAAAAGTCCTGTTCCTCTTGCCACCGCAGCATCTACTACAGTTTCAAACTTCAACCTCGAGACATGGGTAATTTGAGTCTGGAGTCTAATGTATTAACACTTGAGGGATCACACTTCTCATAATTTCACATTTGATTGCAGTACGAAGTGCCTTAATGAGAAGAGACGACGTGATCAAGAGAACACATTCTATGAAGAGCTGGCTGAGCTGATTGCTGCCAGCTTTGCTGACATGAACTCACTCTCTGTGAAACCGGACAAGTGCGCCATCCTCCAGGAAACTGTAACCCAGGCAAGTATATTTGCTTGTTCAGGCTACACTACATGACTTGAGTAGTGTTGATTATTTAGGGCAAACGTTTTAATCTCATATACAAATCTAGCTTCACGACATTCCTTCAAACCTTGAAAGTCATTTGACAATGTTCCTCTCTGTCCACTCTGTCCAGCTGCAATCTAATGAGAAATTTCAAGCATTTTACTTATTAAACTCAATGTATGAGGCCTTTTTAAGTAGACATGAAACATTTGTCAGTAATAGTATGAGTAAATCAGAAGAAAGAAATTATTTTGTGTACACATTCATATTACAGTTATGGTATTGAACACTTAAATAAATGATCAGTTGCCCTTAGTTGACTATCTGATTCAGCTTTTGACTCACAGTCAACCAAATAATTTTCAGTGATCTAATTTAAATAGATAATAATTTCAATTGGAAATTGAAGTGGTTCTTCGACCATTGAATGTGACAGCTGTACTGAGCATCTATACAAGAAATATCGAAATTGTATAGTTTTTAACGACTAGTGTCTACAGATACCCTTATGATTAAAAAGAGGAAGTCTCTGATCATATAAACAGGTGAAGCATTTCTGTTAATAATGAGTCTACATTTTCCAAGAAATCTGTGATAGCTTAAAATAGCTTGGATACTCAAAAACTCCTATTGATTGAAGATCACAGAAAACTGTCATTTAAAATGTAAAGTAAATCTGGCCAGCTAGCCTTGCTAATCTTCCAGAACTATCTCCTAACCCACTGAAAACTGAATAATTATTTACATGTGTGTTTGTTCCTCAAAACTGTTAGGATGCTTGCTGTAACCTCCAGAAAAAGCCTATGTTGCACACATGATTTCTGTACCGTCAAACAATTGCATGATACACTTTATTTTTATGAAACTTCTGAGAAAGGGATGAAAAGAGCAACTGAATAGGACACATTCGCATGTTTCTCAGTTTTAATTAACATTTTTTTATAGGTTGAAGTATCAAAATTGTAATGGAACTCTTGATGTCTCTCTTATGGGATCATGTTTTTCAAAAGACTAGAAATAATTTAACAGACCTTGAGAATTTCCAGAACTTCAAAATAGGCAATTTTTCTTGTATTTTCTGACACATTTTTTTTCTTATGTTTTGGAATTCAATTTTAAAAAGCAAACCTTTTAAAAAGTGGAGTTTTTACACCATTTTTGTATGTCAGTATCCTTTTTTCTCTTAAAGTATAACCATTTACCTTTTCTGCTTTTATTGTTTATCAGCCTAAATAACCTTTATCAAGTTTTAATATTTATGACAGTCATCTGGAGGCTCTGTTTTAAAATGGCTGAGCGTATTAGTGCTGTAACTGACCACTGAATCCAAATTTGCAACTCTTTTTCGGTTTATGTTGCCTTTGTTTTATGACAATTTATTATTGCATTATAATGTCCTGTAACATTCAGATTAACGATTCATGGCATCAAAATTAAAGAGAAATTATATTATGTGAATATGATCCTATTCCATTCATAGACCTTTGGGACCTACATTTTTTTGCTGCGTGTATTATCACATTACTGTCATACAATAGCCCAGAGATAGGTAGCCGTTGAATTCCCCCATGTGCTCGAATAATCTACTGTTAAAACAGTATTGTATTTTTTATTTTGCTTGATATCCACTTATATTGGTTGACAATCAAACTCCACACTAATCTTAGTCATATTTATTGGGGAATTTTGATGAGGACTGGGTCCACAGTCTTACTGTAATTATTGAATGAAGACATTTTGTATATGGCTGTTAAAAATATTTATTGTGATTGCAGTTTTGGCATGTAGTCGTTGTTAACCATTGTGGGATGTTAAAACCCATCCATGGATTGACTTTATTCAATAATTCATGAAAGAATATGAAATGATGATATTTGGAGCACATCTTTAACTTCTGTGCAGCAAAGATTTAGCATTGCCTGTATGTTGTAATAATTGTATTTGTCTTGACAGTTATTTGTAATGTAGGAGGTAAATAAAGCAGTGTTATCCTTTACTTTTCAATTCTGCATTTGTATTGTGTGCTATATTGAAATGTGTCGACACTCGTGTTACGTAACTGCTTAATTTCTCAAGTGCTTTTTCTACTTTCTGTTTAATTTTTCCCTAGTTTTCTTTTTTGTGCAATGGAATGTTGGTAGGGTTTCTTTTGTGTATTACTTCAATGTTTTTCATTGTTTATATACTTAGATTCGCTCAGTGTTGCTGACATATTTCGTCACCTGTTGAAAGTATCTCATTCATGCTAATTATACTGTTGGGCAATGTTAGTCTTTCTTTTTTTCGGTCTTTCTTTAAATGAAGGGCTTCTTTTGCACTTAGTCGTTTCAGCCTCAGTTATAGAGCCAGGTTTTCTTTTTCACCCTTACCATCTGTGGTTTCCACTTTGTTTTGGACTTCATATGACTACATATTTACACTGGCTACTTACTTCTTACATCATCAGTCACATTTGTATGCACCAGGAGTCTACTACTTCAGTTCTATTATGCTGAAATCACCTTGCAATTTTAAATAGGCATTTGTCATATTAAATCAATTAATATCATCTCCTTGTCCCTTTTGTAAGTCATAATACCCATGTGACATCTCTATAGAGCAGTTTCTTTCCTTCTGCAGAATACAAATTTTGAGTGGATGAAGAAGTAGAGTTCAATATATAAAGATGTCCTCCTTGTATTGCTTTGGTATGGCAGTAGTTGTGTTCCTTGATTTTATCCCTTGTTATCATATGTTGCCTACAGGGTGGTAATGAACTCTAATGGCAAACTTTGAAAAGTTACTGAGAAATATTTACTTGAGACATAGAATATAAAAAAAAAACCACGGGCTCCAGTACATAAGAAATAAAAAATAATTTATATGTTTATTTGAAATGTATCTTATACTTGCACACAGAACTTATTCATTGGCTCATTGTGTTGGAATTCATCGTTTTTGTGCTTCATTCAGCTTAAGAATTGAGACAATGGAAAAAATATTCCTTGAAGACCAATCTGGTGTGTGATGGAAGATTAACTATACATAATTCATCAGCTCATGTGATTTCAGTATGAAGAACAATCTTTGGATGCAATTACATGGACATATGCTGGTCACTCAAGTAGTGCCCTGCATTTCTTTTCTTTGCAAAGAATTTAAAATGCAACTACACACATTGAAAACTACAATATTGATGGCTGGCTTTGATTTTTCAATGCAATCTCTGTCCATTTCCACAGTTTTCGTCCATCTTTTAACAAGGGCATGTATTCCAGTATGATAAAACACATTATCCTGCTTCAGAAGCCATTGATGTGTGGATGTTTACATTACCTCCTCGTCTTCAAAGTGAGTCGCATGATGAGCTCCTTTTAGTGACCCAAACAGATGGAAGTCTGATGGTGATGACATGTCAGGACTGATCATGTGTGAGGCAAGACTTTCTATCCAGTTTTCCAATCTGTTCAGTGATGTGATGGTTGGTGTGTGGTCTTGCTATGTCATGCAAAAGAACAACAATCCACCGTAGCTTTTGTTGGGGGAACTTGCTGAAGACATGCTTTAAGCTGTTTGAGGGTTTTGATGTATTGGACAGAATGTGTTGTACATCACTGTTCCTAAAAGTCAACCAGAATCGCACCCTCTGGAGTCATTGCGGGCATTGGCCAGCTACTCCGTATTTCGTCAACCAATGGTGTTTGCCCTTCAGCGTCATTATAGCTACAAACTCATCATGTAACTGTGCTGATATCCACTGTTGTGTCGCCATACACGTTTCCATCTTTCATGAATGGGAATGGGTCTCTCACTTTCTGCATTCAAGAATTCTATCGCAGAACACACTCTAGATAATACGAACTTCAATGTTAGTCATTTTGCAAGCAACTGCCATGCTGGCATCTGTAGAGGCAGAAGGTTACTACTGCAGTGGATTGGAGAAGCAGCTTTGTAATATAGTGCCAAATTTGAATATTTCATTTTACAAAGTTTTTTGAGGGGAAAGAAACAGGAGGCATTCCTTTTTGACTAATGGTTGTATTTCTTCGTCCAACATAACGAGTCTCAGACTCAGATCCTTTACACTTAAGGCTCCCTCCCAGCCTTGTAGATTCATAGGATGTGTTTGTGGAAGCCAGAAAAAGACAACATAATGGCAGAATCAACATATATGGAATTCTGAACTCTCCCCATACTATATACAGGGTGTTTCAAAAATGACCGGTATATTTGAAACGGCAATAAAAACTAAACAAGCAGCGATAGAAATACACCGTTTGTTGCAATATGCTTGGGACAACAGCACATTTTCAGGCGGACAAACTTTCGAAATTACAGTAGTTACAATTTTCAACAACAGATGGCGCTGCAAGTGATGTGAAAGATATAGAAGACAACGCAAACTGTGGGTGCGCCATTCTGTATGTCGTCTTTCTGCTGTAAGCGTGTGCTGTTCACAACGTGCAAGTGTGCTGTAGACAACATGGTTTGTTCCTTAGAATAGAGGATTTTTCTGGTGTTGGAATTCCACCGCCTAGAACACAGTGTTGTTGCAACAAGACGAAGTTTTCAACGGAGGTTTAATGTAACCAAAGGACCGAAAAGCGATACAATAAAGGATCTGTTTGAAAAATTTCAACGGACTGGGAACGTGACGGATGAACGTGCTGGAAAGGTAGGGCATCCGCATACGGCAACCACAGAGGGCAACGCGCAGCTAGTGCAGCAGGTGATCCAACAGCGGCCTCGGTTTTCCGTTCGCCGTGTTGCAGCTGCGGTCCAAATGACGCCAACGTCCACGTATCGTCTCATGCGCCAGAGTTTACACTTCTATCCATACAAAATTCAAACGCGGCAACCCCTCAGCGCCGCTACCATTGCTGCACGAGAGACATTCGCTAACGATATAGTGCACAGGATTGATGACGGCGATATGCATGTGGGCAGCATTTGGTTTACTGAGGAAGCTTATTTTTACCTGGACGGCTTCATCAATAAACAGAACTGGCGCATATGGGGAACCGAAAAGCCCCATGTTGCAGTCCCATCGTCCCTGCATCCTCAAAAAGTACTGGTCTGGGCCGCCATTTCTTCCAAAGGAATCATTGGCCCATTTTTCAGATCAGAAACGATTACTGCATCACGCTATCTCGACATTCTTCGTGAATTTGTGGCGGTACAAACTGCCTTAGACGACACTGCGAACACCTCGTGGTTTATGCAAGATGGTGCCCGGCCACATCGCACGGCCGACGTCTTTAATTTCCTGAATGAATATTTCGATGATCGTGTGATTGCTTTGGGCTACCCGAAACATACAGGAGGCGGCGTGGATTGGCCTCCCTATTCGCCAGACATGAACCCCTGTGACTTCTTTCTGTGGGGACACTTGAAAGACCAGGTGTACCGCCAGAATCCAGAAACAATTGAACAGCTGAAGCAGTACATCTCATCTGCATGTGAAGCCATTCCGTCAGACACGTTGTCAAAGGTTTCGGGTAATTTCATTCAGAGACTACGCCATATTATTGCTACGCATGGTGGATATGTGGAAAATATCGTACTATAGAGTTTCCCAGACAGCAGCGCCATCTGTTGTTGAAAATTGTAACTACTGTAATTTAGAAAGTTTGTCTGCCTGAAAATGTACTGTTGTCCCAAGCATATTGCAACAAACGGTGTATTTCTATCGCTGCTCGTTTAGTTTTTATTGCCGTTTCAAATATACCGGTCATTTTTGAAACACCCGTTAGGACCATTTAGTAAATTAAGTGTTTGTTCAAAATAATATAATATTTCTATATGTTGAATATATGAATATTTCTATATGTTTCTATATGACAGGGAAACCCATTGTGAAAATGATGCATTGCAGTGTTATTGTAGCTCATTAATGTAAGCAATAATGACTGGTAGTTTAATTAGCAATGATACAAAACACAGTGCTCATACTTAGCAGTCTTGTTCACCAGTTATGATTCGGGCAAACTACATATTTCTGGGGGCTTATGGATGAGACTGTATTCACAGAGACAAAAATTTACTATTTCTGCACATGTTTTGTGGCATTACTCAGTATATACTTCATCTATTCCTATGTGAATGATGTTATAGCTGTCAGAATATGAGTAATGAGTAGTGGATAGATTTGCATTTCATATCTTAAACAATTTAGCATTGTGCCAGAGGCATCAAAGATCTTAACACATCAGTGTCAAATTACAAAATAAGGAACCTGTGAAAAACTTGGATTCTTCAGATCAAACCACACCCTTTTCCAGACCTTGGTAGGTCATTTTTAGAAACCACATGCAAAATGAGTTTGTTGGGTAGGAATACAAACATGTTCTTATTCTATCTAGTGTATTGTTTACCTAATGGTATTTCTTTCCGTTTTGACAGATACGCCGAATTAAGGAACAGGAGGGTGCGAGCAGTGATGCTATTCAGCAGGGTGAAGTTTCATCATCAAAGCCTACTATTCTAGCTAATGAAGTACTTGGTCCACTACTGCTGCAGGTAATGTGTCTGATTTGAATTTACATCATGCCTATGTAGAACATAAAAACAGAAAAATTGTCACGGTTCGTAGAAGTAAGCATAAAAAATATATTTGGAGCTCTGTAAAATTAAATAAATAAGTGTGTGTGTGTGTGTGTGTGTGTGTGTGTGTGTGTGTGTGTGTGTGTTTGTGTGTGTGTGTGTGCGAGCGCGCGTGCGCTTGTACGTGTGCTTGTGTGTTTTTCATTTTTTAATATATTTATTTATGGTGTGTCCAGATATTGAGCTACTGTTTGCAAAATATATATGCAAAGTCTTAAATAAGAGTTACATTAGAACACTGTTACCTGTTATGTGCGTTTATATTTTCATGGCAACAAACTCTGGTGAAACGGAATCGTGCAGTATCAATTTAACATTCCTGGTGCCACCTTCAATCTGTTGTCTATAGTTCATTATGGAAAAATTTGAAAACAAATTGTTATATAAAAACACCAGTTCTTGTGTTCTTAGTTTACTTCCTATTGAATAAATCTGGAGAAACACTGGACTTGAGGCAGCAAGTAAGTCAGACATTTCTTGGACTGTGTTCCAAATGAGAAATGCAAAAAAAAAAAAAAAAAAAAAAAGTGACAGTGAAACTTAGCCAGATGAACATAATTTAGGGAGACCTTTATGTGTAAATGTTATCCACAGAAATGAAGCAAGTACACAAACTGTTTATTGTGTATGCAGGGAGTGATAAATCTTAGAAAGGCAACAGAAAAAAGTTTAGGAAATTTTTCAAACAATTGGGTGTGTCAACACGTGTGGAAATGTAGAACCTGTTTTTCAAATATGAATTCTTCATTCACCAGTGCACAATAGAGGAAACTGGAACTTAAAAGTTGTAATTATGAACTGTACTCTTTAATTACATTGTGCCAGACCTAGTTAATCATTGCAGACATATACAAGTGTCTATGTGATACAAAATCTCATTCATTTCTTGAAAATAGGAGTTTTTTCAAGAATAGGTTTGATCATCTTCTGCTACTTACATTTGTAGGCACAAATTTGAATTATTACAATGACTTATGAGACATTACATAGTATGTGCAAGATTTTCAATAAAAATTTTAATATCACCACACCAAAGAAAAAATTTTTCAAGTTGTTTATTTCATCTTCTGTTCTGGTTTTGTACCCATTGACCAGTGCCTCCCTGTTACTACATTGATATATACTTTTTGTGGACCATTAAATATTAGCAACCATTTTCAGCTGAGTTATTAACACTCATTTTAACTCTTCGACTTGAAATAGTAATCAGTTGAACTCAATAACTTCCATACAACATTCAGTGATGGCTACTTGTATTACATTGAGTAATGCCTGTAATCAGGCTATTTTGTAGCTGACAGTTTTAGTTCACAATGGCTTTCAAAAACTTTGAATGCTGCAGTTGGTGGAAGTTTTTCTATTTTCTCATTTACCTGATGTTACGTGATCTAAACAATATGTGGATAAAGTTGTCACTATGTATTATGTAAAATTGTTTTCTGTATGAAACATATGTTCATACTGTGTGTATTTGCCACTTTGATATTTATCACAGTACGTTTCTGCTCTTCTTCTATAGTGTCCATATGATGTGCTTAAACATTTGTGGTTTTGTTACAGGCTCTTGATGGATTTTTATTTGTTGTGAACAAAGACTGCCATGTGGAGTACGTCTCAGAGAATGTGGAGCAGTTTATTAAGTACACCAAGGAAGATATTCTTGGAAAAAGTATTTATAATTTCATGCATGTGGGAGACACAACGCGTTTCAGTTCCATACTTTTGCCAATTACTTCCACAGGTTAGTATGATGTCTTACTTGGTTGTACTTTTTAATTGTGAAACCTTGAAATCTGTTGTTACAGTTTATCTGCCTTTGTAATTTTGTTATAAATAGTATTTTTCTGTTATTAATGCTAATGACAAGTAGTGTCATGGGAGCTTCTGAGAATAAATCAATGTTTCAGAAATATTAAGGCTCAAATAGGCATCTGTATTATAAGAAAAAGAACTGGAAAAATGTGTAATGTTATACAATTCACCAAAATTAAAATGCAATAACCTGTTGTAATTAAATCAAACATTGTCCATGAACTATGAACACATAAGAGTATCACGTGAAGCAAATACAAAAGTTTTGTCTAACGAACTGTAGTTCACATTTATAATATGTCTCTGTACAATGTTTTTTGCCCAAAGTTTGGCGTCTGGTAATTTGCATGAGTGGAGGAAGATGTAAAGTTATATTCCTCTCTGGTTTGTGGAAGATATAGAATTAGCATGAATCATGAGGTATTAGAAGATACAAAATGTTGAGTTACTTCAGGGACCAGACCCTCATTGGAACCATTGGATATGTTTTGGTGTTAAACATACACTGTCCATGATGTAGCTTTCACAAAAAAAAAGGTTACTCATGTTAAAAATGGTCATGTGTTGCATATAGCACTCCCTTGATTATGTATACCACAAAAACAGTTCATTATTGTAACTGTGATGAGAGGTGTTATCAGTAATTTGCTTCAGTGATATGCAGACTATATTGTTGATGGACATCTAAAAGCTGCAGATACACACACAAACAGAAAGGAGTGAATGCAAATTTTGTAGCCAGAAAATTGTAGGTGAAACATGCATTAGTGACTCAACACTTATGACCACTGCTGACTACTAGATAGGATGCCTCACGGTTATGTTGCAAGCATATGACACAATATGGAAAGTGTGAAAGTAGAGCAAAGACAAAAGGCAACTCAGTGGGGAAATCCTCTGGTACAGGCCACTTTGACAAATGGCAGAATGTTATGTTCAAGTGCCTGTGAACAAGCATATTGGAAATGGTGTAGCTGGTCAGCTGTTCACATGCTATTGCTGTGAGTGTCTGCAGCAATTGGTTGAAGGATGGTGAAAACACGAGTAGGTGACTAGGTCATCACAGAATGTGGGGGTTAGAGGCTTTACCACTCCGTGAAGCAGGATAGGCAGATCTGTGGCAGATCTGATGGCAGAGTACAGTCCTGATGCAGGTACAAGTGTTTCAGAGCACACTGTTCAGTGCACATTATTAAAGAACAGAGTTCTGCAGCAGGGGAAATCCCTACACATTCCCATGTTGATCCAATGACATCATAAATTCTGATTGCAGTGGGAACAGAATCTTTGAGATTGGGCTGTTGATCAGTGAAAACGTCTCACCAGGTTGGATGAGTCACGTTTCTTGTTACAGCAAGTTGATAGTTGTGTGTAGGTACACTATCATCTCAGCTTCACATACACAGGCTGTTGAAGGTAGTATTACGTATTACGCTATGATGACACTCACTTGGATTCAAGGAGATGTATATTAGTAATCCAAAGTGTCGTAGCAACTGTGGACTGCCTAAAAATTTGAGCCCCCCCCCCCCCCCCCCTTGTCCCTTGATGCTTGATGTCTTCTCTGACAACAATGTTGTCACAGAATTATTGAACTAGAATTCTGCTACACTGAAGTCACATTGGTGTCTTGGCCTGATCTAAACCTGATGAAGCACTTCTGGGATGCCTTCAAATTACTGCTTTTTAATTTACTGGGATTGTTTGAACTGTTTGTAGACATCTGGTACCACATAGCTCGTGAAGACTTCCAAGGGATTTTTGAATTCATGCCACCCAGAACCATTGCTGTGTTGCGTTCCAAAGATGGATCAACACACTAAAGCAAATGTTTACTGTTTCGGCTGATCAGTGTATGGTTATCATCCTTAGTATTAGTTAAAGTTGCTTAATATCTCTCACAAGGAAGCTGTGTAAAGTCCTCCAAACTACTGCAAATGCCATGTTATATGGTACTTATGCCTTTTTCTCCAGTGTGTACTTATATTTTTATGCAAAATGTACCTTAATCAATGCTTTCATTTAGGTACAAAATCAGAGATGAAGGTCACATCAGATTTATTACTTATTTAGGAATCTCACAATCTTGTCTTTAACTTGGTGACATTATATAAACTTTTTTTTTCATTTGTTTTAGCTTGGTCTGGCGAACATCAACCTCACAGGAACCGTACAATTAACTGCCGCTTGTTAATCAAGCCCCCAGATGATGCTGATGAAACTATGGAAGAGAAACAACAGCGTATAAGCAAGTATGAGTATATGCAGGTATGCATCTTGTAGACTCTTACTGAAATAGAGCATCAAAAATGTGTCACTGTTGTTAGCTGTGACAGATTAAAACTCCATGTTTTATTTATAGCCACATAGAGTGCGGCTGATTATTTATTGTATGTGGATATCCTCAGTTTTTATTCAATCATCCTTTACTTGTATTTTCCAAAGCTATATTCATGATACCTAATTTTGTGCACATAAATTTTACAACAGAACATATTTCTCTTATCAGCCATTATTTACGATGACATTTATTGTAATGCTTATCCATAGTCAAATACAATAATTTTATTGAAAATGGAAGTGAAATACGAATATTAGCAGTGTTTGTGGTAGTAGTTGTTATGATGAATAATTGCTGCAATTGTAAAGCCAGTTTCTTAGAGTGAGATAATAAAACATTAATTTTGCCCACCGTTATTGATTTGCTTTAACGTTTGCATTTTGATATTTCAGATCTCATCTACTTTGCTTCCGTACCCAAGTGATCGTTCTGAGAGTGGTGACCTGAGTGAGTCAATCGATAGTAGCCCCTGTCTCATGTGTGTTGCTCGTCGTATACCACAAAATGAAAAATCTCTCCCCAACGCAGTTGAACAGTTCAGCATGAAGCTTGATGTGCATGGCAAAATAGTAGGAGTTGACACAACAAATATTTCACCTAGTTACTCGCAGTTTTTAAACAAGGTGAGGTACTAACAATAAGACCAGCAAATTTTTTTGTGCTCTGTGCCTTATGCCTGATTTGACAAGGAGGAACCTAAACAGTAAAACCATAACAGATATTCCCATTCTAGTTCTCAAAGTTTATAATTTTTGTGGAATTAAAGAGATTTTCTGTTTATTTTTCCAGTTTCTCAATGATTTGGATTTTATACAAAGTTATGTGAGTATGAAACTGAATTTACTGAGTGTGTGTGTGTGTGTGTGTTTGTGTGCTTCTAGGATCTGGCAGGCCGTGTCATACAGGATCTTTGCCATCAGCAAGACTTGCAGAAGCTGACAAGTCATTTAAGGGAGGCTGTGCAAACTGGTCACAATACAAGTAAAATATACAGACTACGTGTGAAGACTCCTGATAAGTACATTCAAGTCCAGACAAAATCAAGGCTATTTCAGAACCCTAATGACCAGGAGGATTTCATCATGGCAACACACTCTATTATTGGGTAAGAAATAACATGATGATTTCCTTTTTGCTCTTCTATTCATCAATTTTTAAATAAATACATCTATAATTTTGTCTTTTTATTCTCTCTCTCTCTCTCTCTCTCTCTCTCTCTCTCTCTCTCTCTCTCTCTCTACCTCTACCTCTACTTGCTTCTTCCCCTGCGCTCATTTTGTGTCACTTTCGTGAAAAGCCATGTGAATGGGTGTAAATACGATAAAGTTATCTATTAGAATTTTAAAGGAAAACACTGTATTTTGTTCCATCTAATATTTTTGTTTTTTTGTTACAATTACTGTACCCATTTTTGTATACCAGAAGTGATTTGTTTATTGGACTTTGGTTCCTGGCTGAGATGATTACATCAACTATATTTGTCTTAAATTTGAAGTTATAATTGCTCATGCCTTTGAAGATAGACAGTTGTAGGAAACAAATATTGACCGTAGTGTTGGGACTAACAAAAACATAATGCTGTCGATATATTATCCTTTAAATATTTTGATGTTGAAGCCGTTGACAATTGTTAATGAAAACTGTTATAATCTTCTTATGTGAATTCATTCCTTGTGTGTTTGTGCTGTGAACTGATTTTCCTGTATGTCTAGGTCTTGATTTTAGATTCTTACTAGAAACTATTCAGGCCATTGTTTCATCTTAAAGGAACGTGAAAATAAAGGCTGCAAGCAGAGGCAGTGTCAGTAAATCTGGATTAAGTTTGCACTGGGGTAGGGGACTAATTTTTTTTTTTTTTTTTGAAATTTCCTGGGATATTAAATCCATGTGCCAGACCAGGACTTGAACACAGAACCTTTGTCATTTGTGGGACAATACTCTGTCAACTGAGCTTTCCAGGCACGACTTACGACCTGCTCTTACATCTTTTATTCTGCTAGTACCCCTCTCCTACCTTTGTCCTGCAGAAAATTTGTTTTTTTTTGTTTGTTTGTTGGAGGGCCCTTCTACTACTTAATAAGTTAGTTAAGTGTTGACTGAAAAAAGAGGCTCTGCCATAAGCAGTGTTTTTAATGACAGAATACTGACCTAACTTTGATTGTACTGAAACTTAAATGACATCAATATTTATTTTGTGTAGTGCAATATGTGAATAATGTTTATTACAACATATTAGTTTCCTTTTTATGTTTGTATGTTTCTAGTGGAGACAGCTCTTTGGTTCCCCCTCAGTAAGAATAAAATTCTACTGCCTTTTCTGATTATGTTCAGCATAAAAATATATACAGCTTAACCAGAATATATGCCCGTAATGGCAGATACTCAGAACACAGATGAAGTGAAAAGTACTTCTTTCATACATTCATTTTTCTTCCCTTTTGTAGAATAATCTACTCAATCTGAATATTTCATGCTGGTGGTGATGGCGGGGATTTCAGTTAGGTTGCATGCATTGTTATAGATCTTATCTTTCTTTATTGTATGAAACTGATTTTTTGTTTTTTGGTGTTGGAGAGCTGGCCACACTTTTTTTTTCTGCTTTCTGTGTGCTCCTTTACGTTGCTTATGTTATGCTTGCTGTTGTACTGTTTTGTTTAATTATTTCTTGCTTTGTTGGTAATTTCTTTTTTTCATGCTTTACCCTTGTTTCCTACAGTCACTGCAGTTTGTGTCAGAACACTGAAATGTTTGTTTGGAAACTGTTTGTTACAATTGTTTTTGGTAACACTAAAATCATAAAACGGTATTCCCTAGTTGTGTCATTACATTTTTGGAACTGAAAATTTCTGACACTTCTTCATAGTTCCAAAGATAAAATCTTTGCTTAAACAATACTCAGTTTTCACTCTAAGGAGATGATATGCAATATTGGAGATAATATGGAGTTTTTTGGGGGGGGGGGGGGACACTTAGATAGAAAAGGAACATCAATACAAAGGGTGCTCAGTGCTTCCTCTGTATTGTGTCTGTGTACCGTCCTCTGAAGGCCACTCTTGGGAAGAGCATCACCGATACTCTTTATTTTTTCATACACACACTGTAGCACTTGTCCGTAGAATTTGTGTGCCATTGCTCAATGCGTGTTGGTGCCATACTATTCGCTTTATTACAGTCAAGTCTCTCCTTAGTATGAATGTTCCAAGGATGCTTGCAGAGGGGACTTCGTATTTCCTTTAGATGTCTCGAAACATGAATTGAATCTGTATGATTTTTCCTAAACAAATCATATTGTATAATGAATATGCAGGACATATTAAGTACAACACACCTCACTGAAATAGTCAATTTGCTATTTGCAGCAGGTGAAAGTATGAAGCTTCACTTCTTGTATCGAAGAGAAGAAGACAGATTGACACTGCATGTGGCACAAAATGCGAGACACTATCAAATTAAAGAACTAGTATAATGTTTAAATGTTTTATGTAATAAAACTTAAATTACATCACAAGTGCTGGCATTGTCCACATTCGTTGTATATGCAAAATACAGCATGAGAAGCAAACTGCACGTTTAACAATGGTGTAGTTCCAACTGTGTTACAGGATTGTTTTTAATTGCAAATGCTGACAACAGATGAAGCAAGCATATGGTTTGTATGAAGTCTTCAGTTTTCTGCTGGTCAAAAATTATGGAGTAAAGAGGCAAACAAAATGTTCACAAATGAGACCTTCATGATTGTACTCTTCAACCTTACCTTAACAGTAGCATATGCATCTGTCAAAATATGAAAGTGGTTTGAGTTCTTAGTTCAGCTGAAAGCAAGTCCCCTTTAAATCATGGGCAAGTACTTACATCACAGTTTGCAAGATCTTTCTTTTCTGCTTGTATAAAGTGATGAATTACAGGGTCATATTGTTAACAGATAAAATAATTTTTCATGTCTTGAGGTGGCTCGGAAAATTACATTCCCCAAGCTATGAGGAAAGCAACAAACGTCAGTCAGCTTTGCACGGTTATGTCACTTCAAGTATCTGTCCCAGTTCATTGAATCCATTGGATGCAAGTGAGAGTAACTTATTATGCACTATTGTGTGCACATTCCTTTGTGTATGTCAGCCTGTTGTCTATGGCGTGTTTAATAATCTACGGTAACTTGTTGACCCCCTTGGTTGTGCCTAAACAATAGTATGTAATATGTTGCAATGTTACTTGCATCCAGTTAATTCAATGAATTTTTGTAGATAAAAAGATGTGACTTAAGCATACATGGCTTATAAATGTAGATGGGTTTACAAGAGACTATTCCCCATCTAGTATGTATCTTTGTAAGTGAACTGCATGGTTGTAATTTCAGCCTGTATTTTCGGGTCCTACCTTATGAAAAGGTCTTCTATGACTCCGTAACTATTTTAAGTACAAGTCTGCTCAGTATGTGATATAGTTGCACTTTGTGCACTTGATAAATGCTAAAATGTCTAAGACAATTTCATGCACCCTAGCTAAAGTCAGGAATCTGTAAAATAGGTTTGGTGTATGGTAGTTTCATAAGCTACATACCAGAGTGTCCATACTATTTATGCCCAGATTGTTAGTGAAAGTGCAACCTTCTTTAGATTTATACAGTATTTTCTATAATTCAGTGAGACCTACATCATACTGCAGCTTCTTCTGATGGAGGAGAGTGATTACTGTTAACACTGGCATTTTGTGTGGTAAAGGTAATTATGTAACCAGTGTTGCAGGCAGGCCTCACATTGAGTATGTAGTTTTCCAAATTTTGATGATGATTAGGTTTCCATTTAATTGAAATGAATCATTCATTCTGATGATGCCAGTGAGTTGTGAAACATTGCTTTTGGCTGTGTAAGGATGAGAGCAAAGGGGCAGTAGATACAGAACATTTGACTGACAAATGGTATTCTGTACATTGTGATCGGCAATGTTGTTTATAATCAGATTCTTTACCTTGGGCATAATGATGCAGTGATAGAATATTGGAAACAGTTTTACTCAGCGTATAATTAAATATTTTGTGTATTCCACGTGGTGTTTTATGCTGAAACGAACCAAGGAAAACTGACAATATGGTGGGAAGATAATTTTAATAGTTAAATGGTGGCTCCTTCAGCAACTCTGTAGATATCTATTCTGTGTCTTTCCACCAATGTGTCTTTACTTCAGATGTTGTGTCTAATATATTGATTGAATGTGTAAGTTTACGGTCAAGACTGAGTTTAGTGCATTATGTGTAACGCATTTTGTCTGCAAAGGTGCAGTGTTTTGTCCTTCACAGATCTTATTTTAAATTGCAGGCAACCACAGCCAAATATCTGCATTTTGAATGAAATGATCTGCAGTGGCTGTAAAATAATTTTATTCAAAGTCACGACTGATTTCACATCAATTGCAGGATGCTTCCTTAGGTGATCTATACAAAGATAAAAAAGGAAAAAAATTACAAATAATTCTGAACAATGAAGAATAAATGGGTACTGAAGTATACTAATGTATAACAGTACTTGGAAAGTACTCACAGAGATTCTATATAATAACTTATAACTTAAAGGTAATTGTCTTTCCACTATGAGCTGATAAATAGAATCATTGTGAGTATTTTCCAAGTATTCTTGTACATTACTATACTTTAGTATCCTGTTATCATTCTGACCATTGTTAATAATCTTTTGTAAAGCAATTTGTTTTTCTATTAATTTTTGAAAAGATCACCTGAGGTTGCATCTTCAGTTGACACGAAACAAGTTCTGACTTTGAATAAAAGTATTTTATAGCCATTATGGATCATTTAATTAAAAATCTTTCATGAATGGTTAATTGTTAAGAACAGATGATGGAAAATTCCTGATTCTTGACAGCTACTAAATTGGTATTGCACGAAAGAGGGCTATTCAAGCACACCTGAAACTTTTTTTTTTCCCAAAACGTCTGTTCACAACAATCTTCTTCTCTAAATATGACTGTCACATCACTTTAAGAATATGAGTTAAGCTGGGCATTCTTTACTGACTCCCTAGCCAGCTTCTTCAGAATATCCTGACATTCCTTGAGATCTTTCAAAGTTTTCAAATTTGGTACTTCAGAGCCTTGTGTTAAGTTATGGGAAAGATATAGGGGGCACACAAAATGAAATCAAGAGTGTTAGGTGGTTGTGATATTTTGTATTACTACTAATTCACAAATTCATTCACAATGTGAGATGAAGTCACCACATGTATTAATGAAGGTTTACTTATTTCATTGAAAAAACATTCTTTATTGTTGTATGTCTAATGATAGTGTGAGGAAGCTTCTTGTTGGTCAATCATGCTCTTCTAATTGTAAATTGGACCATCATCATTTTCTCTTCTTTCTTCACTAGGATCATAAATGACTTGATTTTAACACGACAGAGGAATGATTTCAGAGAAGTATTCCCTCTATCTGTAATAAGATGCAGCCAGTCAATGTATGTCTCAATTAAAATGCTTTTTATTTAGTGAATTGGCATGACACCCAGTGAATAAACATCTGGGTAATAACAGATCTGTAATTGTAACATTACTCTTGCATAAAACATGTAATACTTAATTCATTTTACGTAAGATTATCTGCTAATAAGAACAATCAAAGCAGCTGCAGCAATGTAGGTAACTGTGTCAGTTGACAGATGAGACTTGTCATTTTCCTAAAGCCCCTCAATGATGTAAATACTACAGTATTACATGAGGTGGGATTATTTCATTGTATAGCTGCAGCAAGCACCCAGAACAGCCTTGCATACTCTGCTTTAAACAATAACAGAGATTTTTCACTCTGTAGTGCTGCTTTGTGTCATCCCCCAATTTACTGTATGTAATGAAAAATGCAAGCTGTGAGTGCAACAAATAGCATTGTTATCAACCAAACAGTGTGACAGTGCTGCTGCATATGGATGTTACACATGAAACCTTTCTCTCTGTTGAAATATGCTGACTGCAGACTTAATAACAGTCAAGGGAGCTGCAGGTGCAAAGTGAACCTTCTACCTTTGATAATTACAGGATATCCTCACCAATTGTTTCCATATGAAACAAAATATGCCGAAGTACTTAATGTACTAAATAAGGAGTATTGGACCTAATAGTATTTTTGCAAGGATTATTTATTAACGTTATGAGTTCCATTTGAGTGATGGAAGCGTAGTGGTGGGTACTTAATCCTTAACATTGTAAGGAAAAATTATAGCAACTTCTTTTGCATGTTGCCCCCAAATATGCCAATTCTATTGTATTCTGTCTATTACCGAGAAGTTTTTGCACCAAATTTGATTGTTTTCTAATAACAGTATTATTTGGTACTGTCCATCCTACCATCCCATCACCTAGATTCCTCCCTCTCTCTCACTTGTGCTGATGCCCCTCCTCCTCCTCCTCCACCCCACATAAACTCTTGTGCATTTTATGTGTTTGCTTTGCTTCTATCTAAAGGTGATGTGCTTCCTCAGTGAAATTAAGTTATCAAAAAAAAAAATTTTAACTTATTTGAAGGATGGTCTTTTCCTATGCAGGTTGCTTGACACTTGTGTGCTATGTGCAGTGTTCGTGTGTGTTCAACAATGTGACCTATTGATACATATGTGGTTCAGGTATCAATTTCATCTGCATATATTATCCTCTTACACCAGTTGTGCTCCCATTCCCTACTTAACAATCTATACTATTTAACATCAGTGCCTTGTTGTGATATGGTTGCTTCCATGTTAATTTGACACATTACTGATGCATTTCTCTCTTTTTCCCTGTTCGTGTTTTCCTCCCGGCGTGCTTCCTGGCTGCAGAGACTCTGAGAACCCTCTTCCGGAGTGTGGCCACCTCTCCAACTCTCCGCGTTCGGCGACGTCAGCTGGACAGGGAAACCCCAGCTTCGGCACTTCACCTAGTGACGGTAATGGTTCAGTTGGAGGACCACTTATGAGCAGTGCTGTGAACGGTCAAGTAAGTGCGGTAGGAAGTGTGGGTGGGCGTACAAACTCCAGTGGGTTTGGCAGTGTTACGAGTGATGCGAACAGTCCCGCCTACCACACGTATTCCACTGAAATCGGCCTCAATGACTTTGACTTTTTCCCGAGTTCTACTTGGGATATAGTAGGTGGAGGAGAAACAAGTCCTGACGGTAGCAGTGTCAACGCAGCCCAGTCCGGATGGGACCGCCGGCCCGATTCGCGACAGAGCCAGAGCTTGACACCCGTATCGACCCCAAATCCCCGTCCACCGAGTGGCGCGGGATATAGTCCATCTGGTGGTGTGTGCGCTAGCCCACTGAACCCGTATGTCCACCAAACCAGCCCCGCTGCAAGAGTCTCCACTCCTGCTCACCCATTTGCTAACTCGTTTCCTTTCAGCCCCCTGCAGGAGCAGGGGCCAGACGGAAGTTTCTGCTCTGACGGGACAGAAGAATCGAAATCCGGGGTGCAAGAGTCTGCTAATGTAAATGGCAGTTCTGACGGCGGTTCGGCCCCGGGGGACTCTGGTCGCAGACTTCGAAACCTTCTGCTCACAAAGCGTCAGAGTACGAGTGCTGATGAAGTGAGTACTGGAGATGCAGGAGGGCAAGTTGGTGATGTTGACGTGAGGAACAGGCACCGAATTCTGAAGGGTCTGCTCAATCAGGATGATGATGAAGATACCCGCAGTGATGAGGTACCAGCTGGTGCAGGAGCAGCTGGCCGAGGATCTGTTGGTGGAAGACTTCAGACAGATGCTCCTAGGATGTCGGGTCATAGTTCTACTGGCAACAACATGCTACTGAAGGTGAGATTTTTTGATAAACACAAATTATGTCATACAATCTCTAAACTATGATTTAACTAAAATGTAATTTTTGTTGTTGTTTAGTTATGGAATACAAATGAATGTAAATGATTTGAGATGTTGTAGTTTCGTACCAGAGACATAAACAATTTGTAGACACTGTTTATGTGATGCTGTTGAGCCGGCTGAAGTGGCCGTGCGGTTCTAGGTGCTGCAGTCTGGAACCGTGAGACCGCTACAGTCGCAGGTTCGAATCCTGCCTCGGGCATGGATGTTTGTGATGTCCTTAGGTTAGTTAGGTTTAACTAGTACTAAGTTCTAGGGGACTAATGACCTCAGAAGTTGAGTCCCATAGTGCTCAGAGCCATTTCAACCTTTTTTTTTTTTTGATGCTGTTGAAATTTGTAAATTATTGGTAGAACAGTAGTGTGAGTATTCAAAATTGCAGTACTGTACTTTTTGGGAATACTGACCATGTCTCACAAATGTTACTTTCTTTTTATATTTTATACAAACCTATGTGGAACCTTTTTCATTCTGTGATGTACGTAATGGGTTACATGTGGCAGTCCAGCAGCTGAAGTGAGCGTGAAACATAAACAAAAATGATTTTTGTGGACCAAGGTGGCACACTCAAATTTGGTAACTTTCTGTGTAGATCTGTTTGTTAGATATTTTATCAGTTGATCATCAGAATAATTATGTAACATAGTGGAAATCATAAATACACAGTTTCGCCACAGACAACAGAAAATATTTTCAACAATAAATGCAGTGGGCACTCAGTAGCCTTTAAAAATTCAGATAGTGAAGTAGATATCAAATAATAAAATATGTATTTTGAACAAAGTTTCAACGTAAAATTCCTACTTTGCCAGTAAATTACGTTTTGATCAATACTGTGGCTTCAAAAATTCATTTGTTTATCTTTAATTCAGGCATGTGTACACTGGAAGCCTAAGTTCCTGATTATAAGGCAATGGCCAATTACCTGACCTTCAGTCATACACATCAATACTGCTCCTGCATGTTTTTAATATCATTTTCCTGTTTTACATTAGGTCACAACTTCCATCATCTCTTATCTCTTGGCATCCATTAAAGTACTTTCTTGGTTCACCTGCAATCTGTTACCATGTCTTCATGGCCCAACCACCTCCACATCAGTTCTCTATTGTTCACAGATAACACCTCAGCTTTTGAATTGTTTTTACATTAAAAGCTCATGGCTCTCTGAGTGTGAACTGTCAAATAATGGAAAGTCTAGCAAGGAGCAACAACAATATAGAAAAGATAGATTGCTACTCGTCACATGGGGGAGGTGATGAGTTGCAGATAGGCACACCTTCTTCAATGATACATATAAATGCCTGCCTGCAACTCAATTGCTTCTCTGTGTGGTGAGTAGCAAGGTATCCTTTTCATATTAGTATAGGCTTTGATTGTAAACATTCCATATCAGACACATCAGATTGTTCATTTTGAAAACTCATGTAGTGTTTACCACAGCAGTCGAAGCTAATTTTACTCCTCACTTTATTTCTTTTGCTGATCATCTTCAGCTGCCTCAAGTACGAAATATCAGCAATTGATCGTAAGCACATCAGGCAAAAAATTCATCGCCCGGAGAAGATATTTAGCTAATCCTGTGTAACAATACCTCTAGCCATAATAATGGTCGCAGTTCGACAAAATAGAGAGTTCACAAATATCTTCAGGAATGCCATATCCAGCTGAATCCACTTATTGTCGATTAAATCCTGTTGAGCTTCCATATTGCAAGCATGTGGATTGCCACTGCCCTGTGAACAGTGATGCTATCATTGTGGAAGATGGGAGTGTTCACAGCATACACATTATGAAGATGTAGAAGAAAGAGCAATTCTTTTTCACTGATAATGTTGAAATAAACATCTTGATTATGGAAAGCCCACTAATACGTCTTTCTTTTCCTTATGAAGAAGAACAATAAGAGCATTGTTCCAGTGTGGGAAATAATTTTATTTGTTCTTGTTCGGTATCTGCTAGTTGCTGGAACAACGTGCTGGATTCTTTTTCATGTGGGGTGTGGTGTTAGAGGACATCATTTGGCATACATGGTGTATGCTGGTCGGTTAAAGTTACTGGCTAAAGTATGGAGACAAATACAACCAATAAGAAATGAGTGTGGACTGTTCTCGACAAGTAAAATGGTGTATAGCTCAACAAGTATTTTATTCCAGTCATATGTTTGTAGGCTCTTTTATTTCTAGTTTTGATCAGCAATATCTGTTGTAAGAATAGGGGACACTTCTATTTTTGAACACCATGTATATAGGCTGCTCTGGATAATTGTATTTTCCCTGCAGATCTGATGAAATTATTTGGAAGTTTTGAACTCAAGATGAATGAAATTATTCTCACTCATTATTTAATTTAAAACAAACTTTATCAAATTAATTTTTGGCTGTTAACAATTGCAAAGGCTTATTGTAAGTCTTTATTCCAATGCAATGTCAAAAATAGATAGAGGGGTGTGTTTTACGTATAGTCAAAGACTATATGATAATAGTTGTGTGGCTGCATTAACAATAAGCTTGTGTTACAGTTCCTTCTTTTGAAAAAGAAATACCTGGTATTTATTTATTTAAAAAACTGGCAATTTGGTAAGGATCAAAAATAAAATTTTGACTGATTACACTGTTCTACAAAAAAAAAACTTTTTTTCTATTTCTGATAAAAAATGTTGTGATCCTTGTTGTATTTTGAGTGCTAAATTGAAAATTGTTTTTGGTTTTTTTCTGTCAGGGATAGTTTATGAGTAATCACAATTTTATTTCTCTTTTCAGTTTCTGATACAGTGCAGCAAACGTAAGGTGAAATTCGACAAACAAATGCACATCTTTATGATGTTGTAAGTTCATCACATTAATGGAGGGTGGGATCTAACACAGTAACCTTTGTGTATACACTTTGAAGCATTTATTTTACATGAGAAATTACAGAAAATTGACAATGAGCCACTGCCTTGTAATGCACATCACTTTTTTCTCTTATATTGTGAATCTTTCTTCTCTCGAATGATATTCCAGCAATCATCTGCTAACATAGAAGGTACCCACTTCCCTTCATAGCGCCTTTCTTTGGTAGAGATGTCTTTATGGAATCGATCCCCATGTTCATCCGATACGTCACTACAACTCTCTGTGAAGTAGTCCAGATGAGAGTCCATCATATGTATCTTCAAAGATATATTGCACCCCAAATCCTGATACGCTTTGATCATATACTTCACCATTGCTTTGTAGTTAGTAGCTCTTCATCTTCCGAGGAAGCTTTCCATCACCATCTTGAAACAGTCCCATGCGGTTTTTTCTTTATAAGTTAAACATGCTTCAAAATTTGCATCTTTCTGCAGCTCCCTGATTTGTGGGCCCACAAATACACCTTCCTTTATTTTTGCAGCTGAAAGACCGGGGAATTTGGTAGCTAGATATGCAAACCCACAGCCTGTTGGATCCATGGCCTTCACGAATTGTTTCATCAGGCCAAGTTTGATGTGAAGCGGTGGAAGTAGTATATATTCAGGAGCTACCAGACTTTCACGTTGTACATTCTTTTCGCCAACTTTCCATCTTCGCCTAGGCCATTTCTTTTTCACGTAGTGAGAATTTCGGTCTCGACTATCCCACTCGCAAAGAAAACAGGCATACTTTGTGTAGCCTTGTTGCGTTCCCAGTACCATAGCAATTACCTGGAAATCTGCACATATTTTCCATTTGTGTTCATTGTATTTTAATGAATTTAGCATCCTTTGTACGAATTCGTAATTGTCTTTTGTCAAACTAGCGTAAGCTACTGCAACAGAGGGTATTATATTTCCGTTATGGAGCAAAACACCCTTCAGAATTGTTTTCGATGCAACTATGAAAAGTCCACTCCTGTGAAATATAAGTGCAGTTCAGCACTTTCATCAGGCCAGCAACATCATTGCAAAATGTCAGTGCTTCGTCAGTTGAAAAATAAGAAATAAAGGCATGTTCCCTGTGCCTGAACACACTGATTTTAGTACTTTGGTGCAGTAGATTATACTCTTGTAATCTTGAACCAAGCAGCTGCGCCTTTTGTTTACTTAGTCCTACATCACGTACTAAATCATTTAAATCTGCCTGTGTTAACAAATGTGGCGATGACTCACTTGTGCAGTGATAAAAAGAATCATCATCTGTGGTTTCTTCAGTACTACTTATTTCACTGTCACTCGGAATTTGACCTCGAGCTCTTGAAGGTACAGGAAGGTTGTCGGAATGCTGCACTGGCATTCTCGCTGAAGGCAGATCTGGGTAAACAATGTGCCTCTTCGACTTTTTGTTTGTAAAACCCTGAATTTTTGTTAGACAGAAATAACAATCAGTAACATGGTCCTTAGGCTCCCTCCACACCATGGGAACAGCAAACAATGCCACATTCTCTTTACCTTTCCACCACTGAATTAGTTTGCAGTAACATGTAGCACAACAGAAATGTGGTGCCCATTCTTTATCTTGGTCTCCTACCTCTTGGTCTCCTACCTCAACTTCAAAGTAATGTTTGCATGCTTTCTTTATGACTGAAGAAATTTTCTTCCTATTTATGGCAAAAGTGAACTTCCCACAGATGTAGCAGAAGTTGTCCGGCTTATATCGACTTCCACGACGACGTGGCATTTCTGCAAATTTAAAAATACCACTTTGGTAATACACCTGTATTAAATTGATAGTAGGGAACTAGAGTAACGCTGCTGTGTAAAAACAAGCAGTCGTTTTACCTTCAGCACCAGGCTCAATCAGTTTACACACAGGAACAATTCACCCGTGCTCGAAAATATGACAGACAGTTACTTGTCAGCCAAAACACCCACTCGTTAAGACTGACACAAATTGCGGCTAACACCACTGTTGTAAACTCGATGCACCTGCCCCTAGGAGGCGTGAAGCTTTACTGCCGAGGCAGCGACCGGCTGTCGCCGTTCGAGTTAATGAGATGTTTCAGGTGGTCTTAATGAAACAGGTGTGGCGGGGGATAACCTAATGATGTCTGATTCTTCCCACCTGCTGTTGCACAAGAAATTATCACGTTCTATCACTACTGGATGTGGCAACATACCTGTATTTCTCTGTAACGTCTCTGTGTTTGCCATGAATTGTGTGTGTGTGTGTGTGTGTGTGTGTGTGTGTGTGTGTGTGTGTGTGTGTGTCTATATATAAAGTATCCCTGACAACGATATTTTGATAACATATTTGAATTTCCCACGGTAAAATGGTCTAGAAGCACAACCCATGTCGAACAGTGTTATTGATGGTTCTCAAACATTAGGGGTAAGTTAAAATTCATGCGCAAGACTGAAACTCAAATCCTATTTGATCCACAGCTTTCATATGTAATGTTTGTTTCACTGTCGGGAATACTCCACTGTAACGTTTTTAAAGCTAATATAAATTTTCCTTCCACCTTTCCCTGTTTTACCCTCAGTGCTCCATTTTTCCACTTACACTTTTTCGGATAACACTTTTCTGGCTCAGAGTTAATGACACCCACAAAACAATCAATTGTTTTGCAGTGTGAAAGATGAATTTTGCTTCTGTCTGTAACCTTTTATAGTTGGTTACTGAGAGCACACATATGACATTTATAGAAATTGTTGTTGTTGATGTTTGCACAAACATAATTAACCAGTAGCAGTCATAGGAGTTAACTGTATGAGTTGTGGTAGTTATGATGAAACTGAGGAATTGGGGGCTGGGGGGATGGAGTGGAAACCATTTTCCTAGAACACAGTAGATGTAATCCAGTATGACAAAGCAGAAATACTATGAACTGCATAAATTAAGAACTTAAATGATGTTCAATTAGAGGGATTTTTGATAACTCTTACGTTGATACCAGCCACTTGCTTGCATGTCATATAATATTTCAGAAATCTTTCAAACTGCATGTACTTGCAGCCTCATCTCCCTCATCAGTTGTGTAATTTCTTTATCAAGAAATATCAGTGGTGTCACCGCTCACATGTAATGGCATGTCAGTTACATTATATTTCTGTACCAAATAAATGTCATCTTATGTACTGCCATCTGTGGCTTCAAATGTATATTGCCTTTTGTGACACTTAAATATAATTTTTTACAGCTGCTCAATGAGAAAAGTGATGATGATGATTTAGAGAAGAGAGCTGGTTTGAAGAAACAGAATGAACTGCTGCAACAACTACTAAAAGAACAAGATGAAGAGAGCAAACCTCAAGTAGGGCCCGATACTGGTCAGCATCGTGATGATGACCCTCTGCTCGAGAGCCTCGGTTTCCGCAACCCTTCTCCATCTCCACCTTCTGGGGCAGGTGTGGGTGTTGATGTCACTGGCAGCTTGACAGTATCATCACTGATTGGAGGACGCAAACGGCCGAGTGATGATGGAGATGAATCGGGAGTTTCGTCTGCAAAGATGAGGCTTGGTGGATCTTCTGGAGCTCCTCCGGGAGTGTCGAGAAGTGGCACTGCAGCTGGGACGAGCAAGTTGTGGGAGCGCAACAAAATGCTTGCATCGCTTTTGGCAAAAGAACCATCGCAACCAGCCACCATCCCACCTATACCTGCTTCTGTCATCTCGGCTACACCACAAGAGATACTACCACGTGTCAGCAAGCCTCAAACTCCCAGTAAGTCATTTGGGGACTGTTTCTCATTGGGTTGCTTAATTTTGCTGTTTTAACAGGAGAAAATTGGCAAAATCTAAAACATCACATTTTCTTTCACATAAATCAGATCCACATTACTGCTAAATGTATTTTAATTGCTTGGTCCCTAGATAATATGTAATACAGATACAGTGAAGCACTGCTACTCTGAGATATTGTCTATATTATGTCTCTCATGGTAGCTGAAAGACATAGAAAGTTAATTTTTAAAAGTAGGTAGTCATGGTTCATTAATAATTAACACTTAGTCAATTATTTTTTTGTAAGTTTTGTCGGCAAAAACCAAAGGATCTTTATAGTGATTTTTACTGTATATGTTTGTGTCTGTGCATCCAGGCTGGCCAAGTGGAAATGTGCAACCTCCATCCTCGACTGCAGCTACGGCACGGCCAACACAACAGGTAACTGATGTGTCAAGGCAACAGGTTCGGCCACAGCCTAACAGGCCTAGTGCCACACCATTCCTCAACCAGATGCTCACGCAGCAAGATCATCAACAAAGTAACATGCTGCTGCAACAGAGTATACAGCAGCAAAAAGTTCAGCAACAGCCATCGCAACAACAACAACAGCAGCAGCAACAGGCACAGCAACAGCAAGTGCAGTCATCTCAGCAACAGGCACAGCAGCAGGTGCAGCAGCAGCAACAGCAACAACAGCAACAGCAGCAGCAGCAGCAGCAGCAACAAGTGCAACAACAGCGTGGACAACTGAACCAACTTGAAAGTAGTTTCAATATCCCGGTATCAGGAGCCACAACTGTAGATTTTCGATCTGTTTCTGGATCTGGTGTCAGTAGTCCCAGTACATGGGATAACCAGTCATCAGATCCCGTTTTATCTGATCTGCTGGACCAAGTTATTGATATTGTGCCTGATGGTAAGTGTTCCAAAAACTGTAATCCTTCCAATACAAACATTTCTGTGTAAATTCACTTCCCAAGTTACATAATATTTATGTAGATGGTGGCAGCCAAAATAGCAGTATTCACCAAGCATTAGAAACATGTGAGGCACATTGTAGATAACCTATGGACAGGTCAGCCGACTGTTTTTAACAACCAATTGTTTTTTCATTCACTTGATTTTTTTGAGTTGGATGAAACAACTGAAAGAAAGTAGCCTCTCTGGCTACATCAACTATATGAATGTTTTTTCATTCACTCTCTTGTTTTTAATGGTTTCACTTGCATACTTTTTTGTCCTTTTTGGTTATGCATGGACCTTGACTAGGGTTGACAACTATTTTGAGACAAATCTTATTTCAAGCAGAGATGGATAAAAGTATATTTCAGAAAACGAAATATTTTTAAAATTTATATATTTATTTACTTGACTACAATTATAGTTGCATTATTCTGGTAGAACTTAAATGCTTTGGGATTAAAGGAGACCTCTCATCGAAAGCAGAAGCGTTGATTCATCAACATGCACACACAAAAAAACCTTTGCTCCTGGAACCATCCTGACCTCAACCTCTGTTAACTGACTGTCCTCACACCTTCCATCCAACAGCTCCCCATTCCCCTTTCCTATCACTAATTCACCTCTCCATATCACCTTCATCATGCACTGCTCCCTGCTGGCTCCGACACTTATGAATCATGTGTGTAGCATGTGCACATACCACGCTTTCTTCCCACATTCCTAGCCAGCAAATCAGCTGCCTCTCTCCAGGCCACTAGCTATCCTCTCCAGCCCCCCTTCTTGCCTCCTGTAACTTGAGAAAGGATGTGCTCCAAAAGCTAGCAAGTTTTCTCTCTTTTCTTTTTTGTGTGTGGCTTTTGATGATCCAATGCTTCTCTATTTTACTTAAATGCAAATTTGTCATACTTCTAGCATTAAATATGGACTTTTTAGTTGGTTGTTAAAGGTCAATAACAGGCACTACATTATAAATTTCATTTAAAAAGATGAACAATTACTCTTTTATTTAAATTTATTGAAGCACTGTTTTTTTCTGCTGATTTACACCCATCGCCAATAATTCTCATTCAGTAAAAGCTGAGGTGATGCGAACAGAAAGCATGCAAGATACAGTTTGTCAATTGCTTAATGACTTAAATCACTCTCAGTATATACAATCACTTGTCAGATACTCAGCCCCCCCCCCCTCCCTCCCACACACACACAAGAAATGTATCATGAGAGTGACTTTCTATCCAGTCATATGATTTCTGTGCCACTGCGCATTTCAGCATTTTGGCCCAGGCGTGGTTATTTGTAGATGTGGACAAAAAAACCAAACTAAAAGCTACTTATTGGCCCCAAATAAAAAGCAGGTTTTGGAATTACAATAATAGTGATAATGATGATAACACAGCACAATTTAACAATGCCAAAATGATCAAATGTTTCTCCTCTTAACTGAATGCGCTGGGGATCATGTCATTGTTTTCATTTGGTTCTTGTACAGACTGGTTTTGCTTTAAAGAAATGAGTGAGTAATAATAATCCAATTGATATATAAAAGTACAACCAACTGAATTAATTGGTTTCATTTGGTTGCATACACAGACTGGTTTCAATGAAAAAAAGGAATGAATAATTCAACCAATGCATAAAGCCATGAGGAGCATTCAATAATTAAAGAGAGGAATTGCTGTAGATATGAAACAGTTTGCTGGAGGAGCATTGTACTTCCATGAGTTGGCATCACTGGGATGAGCTGAGAAAAGCTGATAGATACAACTTGTTTTGTTTATAACCTCAGTATTGCACTTGAGAATGTCATGTCAGTTTGAAGTTCCCATATTAGTTGAACAATGTTCAGTGTTCTGTTGTTTGCTTTCTGAAGGTGAAAAACTGGCTAAAGTCTTTTCTCCAATGCTTTTACAGTATGGTAAAAGTTGCACAATCTGCATAAATTGTTATAAGTGGATAGAACAGTTGAAAAATGGTTGAACCTCTGACTCTGATGACGGGGAACATCCTTTCCAGCCACTTGGAGTGCCAACTCTTTTGCTTGAAAACTGCATTGAGGACATTGTTTGTAGAGATATACATGTTACGTTTCAACATATAGCAGAAACCATTGCAGTAAGTGTTGGCACAGTTAATAACCTTATCAGTAAGAAGCTCTAAGTGTAGCAAAACAAGTGCAAGGTGGGTCCTGGAAGAGTTAACATAACAACACAAAGAAACAAGACAGATTTGAAAGAACACTGTGAAATGTAAGGTGACCCTCCTCTTAACAAGATTTTAACTGTGGTGTAACTTAGGTTACTATTTCAAACCAGAGTCCAAAAAAGAAAGCAAGAAATGGAAGCACACAGCTCACGTGTTCTAAAGGAAACTGGAACACAAGCATCGGCGGAAAAAATAGTGTTGACCATCATTTGGGATGCTTAAGGTGTCATCCTTTGTGATTATTTGGAAGATCAGCTTAGAGTAAACAGTACCTACTGCTCAGGCATACTGACAAACAAAGTAAAACCAGTAATGAGCAAAAAACATTGCAGATCTCAAAGAAAAAGCATGATATTGCACATGATGATGCTCACCTACCCATCGTCCAGATGACCCACCCGAAACCATCGAAAAAATTAGTTGGGAGATACTAACACTTCCTCACTGCAATTCATATATGACTCCTTTGTATTTGTGTACGTTTGGTCCACTCAAGGAGGCATTTCATGGGAAAAAGTTCAGCAGCAATGAGGAGGTCAAAAAGCTTGTGGAAGAGTGGCTCAGACAACAAGACAAAAGACAATTTTGCATCAGGTATAAAAATACTAGCTCATCATTATATTAATATTGATGGGGATTGCATTGAGGAGTAGTAAAGATCTCATTTTGTAAAAATACACCTTTTTATTCTGTCTCTGTAGTTTGTTGAATGTCCCTTATACAACTGAATAAATCAATTTTTTTTCCAACGGTTGACTGAATCCATTATTTTAATTTGGTTGTTCCCATCGTTATATAAATCTATACAGAAACATTAAAAATTTGTGCATTCTGAGGGATAGTTGAAACATAGCACAAAAGAATTTTGACATGGGGAAATGGAAAGATTTGTGAAGCCTGCATAGCTATTCTTGTTTGTCAAACATATTTAGGGAAATAGTCAAGCTAAAGAACACTATGTACCTTTTTCAAGACATTTTTATGTTTTTCAAAATAAATATGAATGTGGAAAGTTCTGGGTGGAATGCAAATAATGGAACGAATAAAGAGAACCACTCACTATAAAAGTCTGCCAATAAAAGTCTGCCATGTAGCAGTAGGCAGGCATATAACCACAACTGAAACTATTCATAAGCTTTCAGGTATTCTGTTGCTATGGAATAGTGTGGACTCTAAGCTCACATATTATCTTCCTAGAATGATGCGCTACATGTTTTACATTCTGCTTGATTTTGTAAATTTAGCTGGTCTGGTGAGAGCTGTGTCAGTGCAGTTACGTGTCATATTCCTAATGTGAAAATAAGAGTTGTGTATAGTCAAGAAATTTTTCAGAAATGAATAAAAACTGCCACATTGTATGTGAATGACTACTGTCCATTGCCCTTGTAAATAATTATTGTGAATCACAAAAGCTTGTATTGTTGTTGTTAGTTCCTACATGGAATTAATGATTTTGTTCCACTAATAATCATGCAGTCAATACATTTTTTATTATTTATTTGTGGTGACTTCCACCTACATCGACATACATACTCTGCTGCCCATTGAGAAAGTACAGTAAAGGGAACTTACTATTGCACCACATGTTACTATTTCTTTTCATTCCATTTGTGTATGAAGTCTGTGAAGAGTGACTGCTTGACTGCCTCTGTGTGGGCTGTAAATAGTCCATCCTTGTGTTTGTGGTCCCAATGGGAGTGATACAAATGGTGCCTAAGTCTACTCCTAGATTCTTCACATAATACTGTTTCTGGAAACTTCATAAGTACTTTTTTGCATGATAATTGGTGTCTATCTTCAAGCCTCTGCCAATTGAAGTTTTTCACATGTCCATGATGCTTTACCATGAGTCAAACAAACCCATGACCATCCATGCTTCCCTTCCTTATACACATTCAATGTCACCTTTTAGTCCTACTTGGTATGAGCCCTACAAACCTGATCAATATTCTAAGATGGGATGCACAAGTGTTTGTATACTGAATGCATTTTCCCAGTATCCTGCTTTATCTATGATCTTACCTTTGTGATAGTCCCATTTTACATCCCTACAACTTGTTGCACCCAGGCATTTGTATGAATTGATTGATTCCAGTTGTGACTCAATGGTACTGTAGTCACAAGATACTACTTTCCTTTGCACTTCTTTGAAAACTCATCAAGAACTGATTGGATATTTGTGCAGATTTATGAGGCAGATGATATGTGAAAAGTTGGGCTTTACTATTAATATTGTCATATGACATGAAGACCAAGGGTCCCAATACTATTTTCATTTCAGTTAGTTTTATTATTTCTAATATTCCGCTTTCTCATAACCAAAAAATCCTCAATCCAATCACACATTTTGATTTATAATTGTATGATCATTTTTTGTTGGTAAGTGTTGATGTATTGAGTCAAATGTTTTTCAGAATACAAGAAATATGAGGACTGGGCAAAAAATAATGAGAATTGTTTTAAAAAACATCGTGCATTTGACAAAACATTTTCAACACTTAATCATCTCTGCTGGACATAATACACTTGTGCCCACATTTTTTTCATTATTGATGAAACAGTTTTTACACTCGTTGTTTAGTGCCTCGAGTGATATATTTATGTATTTTTTCTCCCCATGTCATGGCCCAAAACTACCTGACACTCAATGTTTTGTCTGTAGGGGCATTATTTTGGGTCTTTTTTCCTCACTGCTTCATGTAATTGCTTTGACAGTTGAAGATAGTAATGTTGGTTAAGTGCGACACCTTGGGAAACAAATTCATGGTATGTGATCCCCTTGGAAAAAAAAGAAAAAAAAAAAAGAAAAACTTTATCTCACCAGCCTTGCTTTCTTTGTGCGTGGTTATGAAGGGGTCTTTCACTGGCTGCATTGTTGCTTGGTTTCTGCATCATATCCATAACACCACGACTTGCCACTGGTGATTACTGTGTGTCAAAATCTAGATCAATTTCTGGCTGTTTTTTAAATTCCTGGCACATTCACAAATGATTGGCTGTGTGCACATGCTTATCAAATTTTTCTGCAACACCATTCATATTCAAATCTTCAGTCAACATTCATTGGCATGCCAGGGTATTCCAATAGTTCTATGAATTTGTCAGTTGTTCTACAATGATCAAAGGTGAATGCAACACTGATTTTTTCATAAGCAGGGATGAATGCGGAAAACAATTATGTATCATTGTTACTATATTGGAGATCTAGTAGATTCCAGTTTTAAGGTCATTTTAACATCATGTGTATATACATGCTTTCTGGGTTTATTCAAATTGCTACTAAATGCACTGATGATCACTCACTATACTACAGCTGAAATCTAGTTAGATGTGCAATAAAATGCAGATTGATACATGACTGTTCGCTGTTTTCAACCCAGATTATAATCATTTCACAGTTGCTGAGCACACATCCACCCTGATGGATTTTTTATTTTTTTCAATGCTCTAATCTGTTTTGGAAGTCTAGGGATGTCCTAGTCATAATTTATCTTCAGCTGACATTTGACAATTTTCATAATGAGAAAACTGCTTGTAAACTGTTGCCGGGCTTGAAGCTTCCTCCCCATAAGCCTTTGAAGCATTGTGACAGTCACTGTTGCTGATTTCCTAACGGGGAACAGAACCTAATGTCAGCATGTTGATATTTACTGTCTGCCATCAATAAATCACCAAACACATGAAACTGCACCTTCAAAAACAGTCACACTGACATCATAATGTTTCCACACTAATGCCTCTAGGGCAACTGGTACAAACTCGTATCTAGTGAAGGTACCTAGCAGGAGAGTTTGCAACTAATGTTCTACCAACAGCCCGAGAAAAATTCTCCTCACTTTTGGTTCACCCCTCATATTGTATCCACCTGATTGGTTTTACAAGACTGATGTTTTTAAAATCTTTGGTTGTCAATGAGAAGGTCATTCTGTTTGAGATACCTTGTTATGTATGAGTCCACACGTTATAAGTTCCTATGACAAATTGATGTCAGTGAGAGAAGATGGTAGCTTTGTAGGTCTCTTCTTCTACCATTCTTCTAGATAATTATGACATATACCATGCTTTGTTCCTACCATTGGCTGCAGGGTTTTGTTAAAGGAATCTATAGTATGTATCTGATAGAAAACTATTTGTCCTTGAATGTCCAAAATTTATTTGCATTTTATGAGAGATCTTTCAATAAAATTATGCTACAGTAATCATCGAAGGTTTCACACATGTACCTTTTGGCAGCCAATTGCATTTCATTCAACATGTCTGTATCTACAGCCCTATGCTTTGTCTTACATCAGCTGCGCGGTAGTCTCTGTTTCTTTACACTTGTTTCTTTGTAGTGACTGTGAGCTATGGACAGTTATATCCCCCCTCCCCAATAATGTATTTGGTATATGTTTATGCAGTTTTCAGTCACCTATTATTCTAAACTAGATATATGCTCCTGCCCAGAGGTAAATGATTCTACAACAGACTGACCTCAGTGAGATGAGACGGTAGCTTTGTAGGTCCCTTCTGCTACCATTCTTGTAGATGATTATGGCACATACTATGCTTTGTTGCAATCACTGGGATATAACACTACTTCCTCTGTGTTTAGTGCACTGAACAAGTAAATCTTTCTACTTATTTCAGACACTCTTTGTAATTTATTAATAATTGTTGGTACTGTTATCTCCTGTCAACTTATGCCAGTTTCCAGGTGAACTTTCTCAAAAAAGTCAGGTCTATTTGTTGCCACTAGATCTAATGGATTTCCATCATGAGTGGGCTTCCAAACTATTTGTTCAAAGGAGTTTTCAGAAAAAGCATGTAGTAATTTTTCATAGGATTTCTTGCCATTCCCTCCACTTTCAAAACTGTAAGTATCCCAATTAATTATAAGATTAAGTATCTTGTGATGGTAATATTATTAGGCAACATATGTATTAGTGGTTTAGGGTTTTGTCCACAGTTTCCCATTCTGTCAGAGGGTGAAACTGTTGGTCGTCAGAAAAACTGCCATTCAGTGCAAATGAGGAAGAGATTGGCAGAGCAGGAGAATGAGGGCCAAATAATTGTCATTCTGTAAATTGTTCTGTGTTTTGATAAAATAAATCGGACAGAATGTGCCTCACTCTAAGTAATGTAACTACAGGTCACACATAGCAAATTTTATCGTAGAAATTATTGTTCTGCAGTTAATTTCCCATATCCTATTATTGACTGACAGCAGAAACATTTGTATGAGATTTGTTCTGTGATTTGATGATCTGTGCAATACTGGTTGTAAGTCCTCTATAAATATTGTGGACTGCGAAGTTATAATATGTTTCCTTTTTTCTCTTCTTTTCAGATTCATCTGCCATCATGAATATGTTGGATGCAATGGAATCATCACCTAATAATAGTGGGTACCAGCAAGGTCTGAATGAGAAAATGGCTATTCATGCCATTCAGAAATCTCTCATGTTATGTGAGTCAGCAGTGAAGAGTCCTTCTTCCCCAACTGTATCTCTGCCGGGGACACCTCCAACATATGCTGCCTCAACGGTAGGTTTTTCCTTGCTACTTTCGTGTATGTTACTAGTTGTTGGTTTTTATTTACAGTGAACAGGTTGTAAGAAGAGTGCGTTTATACTTTTTCTGTTTTTGTGTGATTGATTGTCTTCCAGAGAAATGTAAAACCTTCTAGGTTATTACTACAGTAACTCAAATAATGATTTTAATCAAGAAATGGAAGAGCTAAGGTATGGACGTACACTGTCATATACAGTCAGCACTTTTCTCGTGGCTGATAATTGAGCCATTGTGTACTAACTTTCTCTGATAACTAAGTTTACTGTAAAATGCAATTGTGAAATGTCAGGAAAACAATAAATTTAATTGCCAGCATTTGGTGACAAAGATATTGTAATGATGGAAACATATGCAAGATAATGTTTTCCTAGAACATGTAATACAATGTACAAACATGACTTGTAACATCACCCATGATTATACAAGTTTGTTGAAACAAAACTGGTACACTTTTTAATAATCTGAATAAAAATTAGATGTACGCTTGTAAAATATTCTAGAAAAGAAACACAAATCAAATTGCAGAAAGCAATGATCACTTTTTTGTCATTGTCAAATATAAATAAGGGAAACCAAAGACAAAAATAGAACACAGGTTACTGAAATTTTATTCTTTGTGGAAAGTAAGTGATCGCTGAGGTCAGACTGCATCAAAAGTAACTATCATGAGAGAACTAAAGAGCATGGCTATGGCTAAATGATAGCATGAAAACTTCTATCCTAAAAAGGAACAGCCCTGCATTTATTACTAAGAAACAGTTTCTTTGTTATATTAGTGTGCGACTGTTTTTAACCTTGATCTGTGTGTCCCCCTCGAAAGCTGAGTGGTCAGTGCAGCAGAATGCCATGCAAAGGGGCCTGGATATGATTCCCATCTGGGTTGGAGATTTTCTCCGCTCTGGGACTGGGTTTTGTGTTGTCTTCATCATCATCATCATCATCATCATCATCTCGTCCTCATCAATACACAAGTCGTTGAAGTGGCTTAACTAAAAAGACTTGCACCAGTCGACCAGTCTACCCGACGGGAGGCCCTAGACACACGACATTTCATTTCACCTTGATCTATACTCTTGCTCTATAACAGGTTTTGTATACATATTAAAAATGTTCACTTGGTGATAGATGACTTAGAGTGGTACACAAATCTGCCAAGACACATAGTTGCTCAGTAACTTTACTTTGAAAGTTGTCAGTGGTCTGATGTGTAATGCGAACCACATTGTTCCAGATGTCAAATCAGACTCCTCAGCAGGGCAGCTTCCCACCTCCACCTGTGTATCAGAGGCCCAGATTTGGACTGCCAGCAGGTACTACTCCTGTGCCTGGGAGACCAGGTGCACCTCAGTATGGGATTGGAGTTCTAAATCAGGTAACTCTTATCTGTCTCCTGATACTTTCTGTTAGACTTTCATATATCACGTTAACAATACTTATATTGCATTTTTACGTGTTTGGTATAAGTATGTGTGTGTCTGGTTTCATAGTTACTTGTCGCTGTGATTATAATATGTGCTATCTATTGTCTGCCTTTTCTGCTGTCTTATTTATGATTTATCTTTGTTCTGTTTAAGATAAGATGATATGTGAACTGTTTTGTTGCAGCAGGCACTGATACAACAGAGAAAGATCCTCCAGCAGCAGCAGCAGAAGCAACGGTTGCTACAGCAACAGCAACAGCAGCAGCTTCTGATTCCCTCCAATGCCACTGCAGATCAGTTGCCCACTGGTCTGCAAAATATAGACAGCCTCCTTAATAACACTGTAGCACCTAATGTATCATTGCAGGTGAGGATTTAGATGATTAAAATCTTCCGAGCCACTATATTCTGTGTATGTGTGCTTGTAACATAGTGACCATGTCAGTCACTAATGACTACATTCAGATAGTTCATATGCTTCAGTAGCATTGACCAAAAGGAGTTTGTTAACAGTGTTTTCATTATACGATTTGGCCAGTTATGTTAAATTTAATCTACACAGTCATTGTACTTTGCATGCATATTTTGACTGCATTTTGCAGAATACTGAAAAAGGCTTTTCCAGATATGTAACAGATTATTAGATGAAAGATGCATGAGCAAAATAGCATTGTTGTTTTGCAGAATTATCTTCTCGGACAGCTGAAATAAATTGAGTAATGTATTATTTAATAGAAGCACAAGAAATTAAGTAAAGTAGATAAAATGCAGCTCTCACTGATACTGGAAATAAATCTGAGCTGAGCTGTTGTTTCCACAATAATAACACAAAAATAACTGTCGAGTAGAATTTACCCCTTGTCTATTTTCCAGAATTGAGTTATATACTCTGAAGCAAAGACATTCAACAAGACCCCTTTAACATACAGCAAGAAATTGGGAGTACTTATCAACTCAAAAGAAAATTAAAAACATGTGCCTCATTAGCCACTCCTGTAACAAATTATCTAATTATCTAGGTTTGAGGATCAAACATTTCTGCTAACATCATGGCAAAAATGAAGTGTTTTCTATCGAGCCACATGAGGGGTAATAGTGTATTGTAGTTAAGGTAGCAATTTTTTTTTTTTTTGGGTGGGGGGGGGGGGGGTGAGGGGACAGGGACAGCTATGTAATGTAATAAATATTAAGATTTTGATAGAATTTAAACAATAGTTCTTTCCCTGAGGTTGTGGCTTTCTTTATAATTTACTAGGTTAAATTTAGCTGGTCTAAGCACAGTAAGTTATATGCAGTATGGTGATAGTTTACTGTTTAATGCAGTGTGCAAATTGTTTCTATAATTTGCTTGTCTTATATTAATTTGTAATGTTATCCTTTCTAATGGCTCTATGAAACACAATGAAGAATTGAGTGAAAGCATTGGCAATAAGTTATTAGCCAATCAACTGACGACATAATTTTAGTAGCATGCCATGACTGTTCTGACTGCAATAATATCAAATTTTGCACCTGATGTCTTGCTGTATTTACAGACAACCACTATTGCTATGTAGCTTTTTTGCATGGTTGAAGGTGAAGTACACTGTGCAGTGGATTTCTTAGGCTGTAGATGTAGACACCTTTTCGAATGTGATTTTAGTCTCTTATCCCTCCGTGCAGACCCATTTTTGCTGTTATTCACAGTTTTGATTATCAGACTCATCCTTTCCACAAAGCGTCTTTGAATTCCTGGCCTCAGTTTTTGTTGTTGACTGCTTGAGAGAGTGGAGCTTGCTTTCATAGATATCTGTTGTCTTCTATTTACCAGTTTAGTGATCTGAGTGTTAATGCCACAGTCCCTAGGGGTGAAGATAAATGGAAACTGTGGTGCCTTCTGTTTAGTTCTTAGGAAATTATTTTGAGGGTTTATTACCCATTTGAGTTATCTGATTGAGTGAGAAACTGACTTCAGTCATACAACTTATGTAATGTAAACAATAATTACAGAATCATCTTGAGGTTGAAGCTCTTCTGACAATGTCTGCTTACAGATATATTTGTTTTTGGAGACTGTCCACCTTGAGCGAGATGCAGTTTTTATGATTTTATTCCCCAGACACATTTTGCTGAAGTTTCAGCATTGTGCCAAACACAAAGTCAAAATTGATTGGTTGAAACAGGAAATTAAATACCTTCACACAAAGAAGCAAGAACTCAGTGCCAAAGTATTCAAAATTCATGTGGATCTGGGCAATCACATCAGAATCTCTGAAATATTAAATGACATCATGAATACAGTTAAACAAAACACAGAAATACTAATAAAAATAAAATAGGAAAAACAACAACAAGTACTAGATGGACTTTTGAAACAAAACAAAACTGTTATATATGAAAACAGAAGACAAACAAACCACACATTCTACAAATGCGTGGTCAACTTTACTGACACACAGCTAACTAATCAAGAAACAACTTTGCTAGAAAATGGATCCAAATACATCATCAACACACACAAGACAGTAGATAGAGTGAAAGCCCTACTTTACATTTTTGTGCAGTACAGACTTAAAACCCAAAATTGAGGAAAAATGCAGAATTGAAGAAAATGTTAACCTCCCCTCCCCCCAAAACATGAGCGAAAACATGTGTAATTGGCATATACGATTAAAAATCATAATCCTCTCCAATATTTTGTGTAAAATCTGTCAAAGTGAATGAAATTAAATGTACAACACAACGTTTATACAGTAATTTGTGGTAATGAATTTCATCAGTTATTTAAAAAATCACAGATGAGTAATAGCGAGTAAAAAGTGATAAAAAAATTGAAATTGGTATCTGGGTACAAAGTAAATGAGTTATTTTCCAAGAAGCTATTATCACAAATCATAGGTTCAAAACATGCATTTTTTCGAGATCATCCTTTATGCTTACCCAGAAAAAAAGCAAATATTGACAAACCTGTTGAATTAAACCAAAAACATCACAGCAGCTAAGTGGTTAAACCATAGGCATAAATGCACACATCTGCTTAATGACAAACTGTGTAAACTATTACTGTTATTTAGTAATGCATTTCTCACAAGCTGCATTTCATATGCTCACGACCATTAAGTGTTATTTTAGGCTTGATGAGATGAACAGAGACATGAAAAAATGAGGTGACTTTCCCAATTGATGTTACAAGTTTATTAGAAGTCAGCTCAGTGCATTTCTGTACACTGTGTATAATGTAAATTTGAAAGAAAGCTCAGGTGCTACAGTTTGGCTTCATGCCCTCCATCACTGCTGCCGATCTTGACAATGTACAGTGTGTGGTGCAAAGTATATATGTGAGTTGTATATGTAGTTGCTGCAACTGTATCCTGTCAGATGTGAACATGAAAGTATTTAAAATGTGCTAATGCAAAACTCTTGGCCTGCTTCCCTCTGACATCTCCGTCATAGCACATCGTCTACATGAAAAGTATGTTTTCAGTACTTCCAAAAATGTTTTCACTCCTACCTGAAGTCCCGTCATTGAAGGACCACTCCCCCCTCTGCGCATCCAGTATGTGAGCTCATTTTGTGTGTGTTAGTATAGTGTAGTGGCTGTGCTGGCTGCTGGTTGACTTAATCAGTCGCCAGCCAATAACAGTTCACTAACCAGATATGGGTCACATTTCCCCCATTATATCTGAGTATATTCTTTGAGACTCAGTGTTTGAATTTAAAAGGTTGACAAATGACGTTTTTGCCATGATGGACCCGTGGTCTAGAGGTAGCGTCTTTGATTAGCAATCAAAAGTCATCTGTCCTGGGTTTGAAACCTGCCACTGCTTAAATTTTTATTAATAATCAGCATTGGTGGCCGAAGACTTCCAGCTTAAGAAGTTACCCTCATTCTGCCAAAGGCCTTGTCAAAGAGAGTGGAGGAGCAGACAGAGGTTCAGTGCACTCTCTTCTCCTTGGTTTGGGAAACTGCCCCTAAAGGCAGAAGAGTCGGCAATGATCAATGGCATGAGGATGCAGGAGGCAATGGAAACAATTGCATTAAAGACACGTAATGTGTATCCACAGGACATGTGGCCTGTAATTGAAAAAGTGTCATGATGATCTCTCCATTGGCAAAAGATTCCGTAGTAGTTTCCCATTTGTATCTCTAGGAGGGGACTGCCAAGGGGGAGGTGACCATGAGAAAAAGATTTAGTAATCAACGAAAGGATAACATTCTATGAGTTGCGGCATGGAATGTCAGGAGCTTGAACATGGCAGGTAAGTCATAAAATCTGAAAACGGAACTGCAAAGGCTCATTCTAGATATAGTAGGGGTCAGTGAAGTGAAATGGAAATAAGACAAGGATTTATGGTCAGATGAGTATAGGGTAATATCAACAGCAGCAGAAAATGGTATAATGGGAGTAGGATCCATTATGAATAGGAAGGTAGGATAGAGAGTGAGTTACTGTGAACAGTTCAGTGGTAGGGTTGTTCTGATCAGAATCAACAGCAAACGAACACTGATGACAATAGTACAGGTATGCATGCCGATGTCACAAGCTGAAGCTGAAGATTGAGAAAGTATATGAGGACGAGATGAAAATCTAATAGTCATGGTGGAATGGCATGCAGTTGTCAGGGAAGGAGTAGAAGAGGAGGTTACAGGAGAATATGGGCTTGGGACAAGGAATGAAAGAGGAGAAAGATTAACTGAGTTCTATAATAAATTTCAGCTAGTAATAGCAAATTTTTGTTCAAGAATCACAAGAGGGGGGAGGTGCGCTTGGAGAAGGCTGGGAGATATGGGAAAGTTTCAGTTAGATCACATCATGGTCAGAAAATATTTCGAAATCAGATACTGGGTTGTAAGGCTTACCCAGGAGCAATTATAGACTCAGATCACAATTTAGTAGTGATGAAGAGTAGGTTGAAGTTTAAGAGATAAGCCAGGTTGAATCAATATGCAAAGAAGTGGGACTGGGAGGTACTAAGGAATGATGAGACGCGCTTGAAGTTCTCTAAGGCTATATATACAGCAATGAGAAATAGCCCAGTAGGCAGTACAGCTGAAGAGTAATGGATATCTCTAAAAAGGGCAATCACTGAAGTTGGAAAGAAACACATGGTTACAAAGAAACTGGGTAACAGAAGAAATACTTCAGTTGATTGATGAAAGAAGAAAGTACAAAGGTGTTCAGGGAAATTGAGGCATACAGAAATACAAGTTGCTGAAAAATGAAATAAATAAGAAGTGCAGGGAAGCTAAGATGAAATGGCTGCATGAAAAATGTGAAGAAATTGAAAAGGAAATGATTGTTGGAAGGACTGATTCAGCATATAGGAATTTCAAAATGGCCTCTGGTGAAATTAAAAGGAAGGGTGGTAACATTAAGAGTGCAACTGTCCAATGCAGAGGAGAGAGCGGATAGGTGGAAAGGGTACATTGAAGGCCTCTACGAGGAGGAAGATTTGCCTGATGTGATAGAAGAAGAAACAGGAGTGGATTTATAAGAGATGGGATCCAGTGTTAGAATAAGAATTTAAGAGAGCTTTGAACGACTTAAGATCAAATGAGGCAGATGGTTTAGGTAACATTCTATCAGAATTTCTAAAATCATTGGGACAAAAAGAAAAAAAAAGTCAACTATTCATGTTGGTGGGTAGAACATATGAGTCTAGTGACATACCATCAGACTTTCTGAAAAATATCATCCACACAATTCTGAAGACTGCAAGAGCTGACAAGTATGAGAATTATCGCACAATCAGCTTAACAGCTGATGCATCCAAGGTGCTGACAAGAATAATATACAGACGAATGGAAAAGAAAATTGAGAATGTGTTAGACAACGATCAGTTTGGTTTTAGAAAAGGTAAAGGCACTAGAGAGGCTGTTCTGACATAAAAGAAGCAACAATGGAAATAAAAGAAAGGTTCAGGACTGGAATTAAAATTCAAGGTGAAAGGATATCAACGATAAGATTCACTGATGACATTGCTATCCTTAGTGAAAGTGAAGGAGAATTACATGATCTGCTGAATGGAATGAACAGTCTAATGAGTACAGAATATGGATTGAGAGTAAATCAAAGAAAGACAGAAGTAATGAGAAGCAACAGAAATGAGATGGTGACGAAGTAGATGACGTTAAGGAATTCTAGTACCTGGGCAGTAAAATAACCAATGACGGGCAGAGCAAGGAGGACATCAAAAGCAGACTAGCATTGCCAAAAAGGGCATTCCTTGCCAAGAGAAGTCTACTAGTATCTAACATAGGCCTTAATTTGAGGAATAAATTTCTGAGATTGTGCATTTAGAGCACAGCATTGTATGGTAGTGAAACATGGACTGTGGGGAATACCGGAACAGAAGAGAATCGAACCATTTGAGTTGTGGTGCTACAGACGAATGTTGAAAATTAGGTGGATTGATAAGGTAAGGAATGAGAAGCTTCTGCACAGAATCAGAGAGGAAAGGAATATGTGGGAAACACTGACAAGGAGAAGGGACAGGATGATAGGACATCTGCTAAGACATCAGGGAATAATTTTCATGGTACTAGAGGGAAAAAAACTGTAGAGGAATACAGAGATTGGATTACATCTAGCAAGTAATGGAGAACATAGGCTGCAAGTGCTACTCTGAGATGGAGAAGTTGGCACAGGAGATGAATTCATGGTGGACCACATCAAAGCAGTCAGAAGACTGATGACAAAAAGAAAAAGAAAAAAAAAATTTTTTTTTGAACACAGTACACCAGAAATACATGAAAATATGAGACTGAGTTGCATGCGGCACAAGAAAATGTGGTGGCTGGGCCCCTTCATCACCTATTGGCTCGGTCCGGATCACTTCGTGTCTGTTGACTTGTTTCTCCATTACTGCTGCAAACTACTAGTAGTAATATCATAGTTGTGCAGGTAAGCTAAATGTTGCAAGTAATGTTGGCAACACTAATCGTGGCTTACGTCTGCATTTTCTTTGTCACGTCTCCCCTCTCCACAACGGCCGACAATATTCCCTTAACTTTGCCACCATGTGTGGTGTGAACCATCTGTCTTTTGTGCCACTTATAACTCGTTCAGTCACATCAAATGTCAGTAGGAAGAAAACAGCACATCAAATGTCAGTAGGAAGAAAACAGGATGAAGTCAAGCGAGATATCGAGTAAGAACTTAGAATTTCGGTAAACCTTACTAGGAAGAAATGTAAAATCAGTGAATTTTTAGCATTGATCTTATAAGTTTTTCCCAGGGGCTATGAATTTATGGTGTAGAATCACAAGAGAGTAAAATTGGAGAACATAAAATCAAAGTTCCACTGTAATCTTATCACAGAAAGTGAGTGAATAATAAAACAACAAGAATGAAACAATAAATAAACTTCATTGCATGTCTGACAAGAGAATTAGTTTGCAGAAGAAATAAGGCACATAGTAAAGTAAAACAGAAAGAATTAAATTGACAGGAACAAAAACTGAAGAGGAAAAAACTTCCAGGAAAATAATTTTCTTCTTCTTCTTCTTCTTCTTCTTCTTCTTAGCATGCCTGTCTGCTTCAGACTTAGGCAATCATCATGGCTATCCTGTCTTTATCAGTTGGAGTGTGAAACAGTTCTTCAGAGCTAATATTAAACCAAGATCTAAGGTTGTTGAGCCAGGACATTCTTCTTCGTCCCATAGGTCTCTTTCCCTTGATTTTTCCTTGCAGGATATGTTGAAGCAGCTCATATCTATTTTGATTCCTCATGACGTGACCAAGGTATTGTAGTTTGTGATGCTTTATGATGTTGATCAGTTCTGGGCTTTTGTTAACTCGACGTAGAATCTCAATGTTTGTCACTTTTTGAGTCCTTGATATTCTCAACGTTCTTCTGTATAGCCAGAGTTCAAAGGCTTGGAGTCTTGCAGTGGTTGCCTTTGTGAGGGTCCTTGTTTCCACACCACACAAGATAACAGAGAACACATAGGATCTGAGGAGCCGCATTTTTGTATTCATGGTAAGATCGTGACTTTTGAAGGCTGAGCTCATTGAGTTGAAAACACTCCTCGCCTTTCTGATGCGACACTTTATCTCCTGCGAGTTATCCCATGCTTTGTTAATGATGGTGCCCAGATATGGGTACTGTGAAACTCGCTCTATGCTTGTGCCATTGGTTTACAGATTCACACCTCTAATGTTATTCCTCCTGATGATCATAAATTTTGCTTTGTTTGTGTTGATGTCCATGCCATATTTCTTGCTTGTCTCAGAAATTTTGTTTATCAGCTTCTGCAGCCTTTCCATTGTATCCGCAAACACTACGGTGTCATGTGCATAACGAAATTTGTTGAGTGTGACACCATTCACTGAGATTCCTTCTTCCATGTCAAGTAAGACTTCTTTGAATATGCATTCTGAATACAGGTTAAGGAGTATCGGTGATATTATACAGCCCTGCCTGATGCCATGTCGTATTCTCGTTGTTATTGGTCTTGATCTATTCTCATGACTGCAGATTGGTTCTAGTATAAATTGGCTATTATTCTTAGATCTTTCCCATCAATTCCTGTTTCCTTAATACTTCTATCATTTGTTCATGCTCCACACGATCAAATGCCTTCTGATAATCAATGAGGCAAGCAAAAAATCAGTATTGATGTCCCTACATCTTTGGAACGTTACTTGTATACTAAATACTGCTTCTCTTGTGCTAACTGCATGTAGAAATGTGAACTGTATATCCTGCTTGTGGATCACTTTAAGAAACAGTTTTAGCAGTTGGCTCATTAATGGTATTCCCCACATACTTCGGCATTCGATTTCTTAGGTAGGGCTCTGAACTTTGATGTAAACCATTTTGGAGGGATTTTGCTCGATGAGTAAATGTGGTTGAATATTTCTGTGATCATTTTTACTTTTTCTTTATTGAGTAGTTTGAGGAATTCTGCTTATATGCCATTTGGCCCAGCTGCTTTCCCTTCCTTCATTTGATGTATGGCCACTTACACTTCACTTACTAGGATATCTGGTCCCTCTGTGTCTAATACCTCTGGTTCTTGCCTCCTCTGGTCATCATTGAATAACTGTTCTAGATATTTCTCCCACGCTCTTTTTTTCTTCCTTATTAATTATGAGGTTGCCACTGTCATCTACTAGCTTCCCACTGTTTGATTTGCAATATTTTCCTTTGCGTCTCTGACCTTCTGATGCATGTTAAAGTCATGATACCTAATCTGATAAAACTCAATTTCTGAACATAATTCAGATTGTCCTTCTCTTTGGGTTCCCTGATTTTCTTTCCGATTGTATTCTGTATTGCTTTGTATTACACCACATTACCGTTTTTCTTCCTCTGGTCTTCTACGAGGTCCAGAATTTCACTTGTCATCCAAGTTTTCTTCTTTCTAAGGTCCGGTCTCAATTACTCTTCTTTGGCTCCTTGTACCGCTTCTTGTAAGTGTGTGAGTTTTTCATTGGTGTCATCCTCATTGTCTCTCCATTTGTTGTTTAGGGCTGTCTAGACTGTCTGCTGCAAGGTAGCATCTTTCAACTTTCTCAGGTCATATTTTCATGGGATATTGGAGACAACATGCTTCATTTTGGTTTTGAATTTTCCTATGAGTGGGATATAGTCTGATTGTATGTCTGCTCCCAGATACGTTCTGACATCTATACAACTATTTCTGTATCTCTTGTTCACTAGTATGAAATCAATCTGGTTCCTCACAATTTGTCCTGGTTTGTCCAAGGGCGATTTCCATGTGTATAACTTGTGTGGTGGAAGTTTAAACCATGTAAACCAGGAAAATAATGAACAAACTTAAAAACAACAGGGCTCTTTCATGTGATCAGCCAAGGGCAACACCATGATAGTGCTAAAACAAGAGAAATACAAAAACCTTAAAATTTATAGAAGACAGTGGCATAGCGAAGTTAACTGGAGACCCAGCACAAAGATACCAGAAAAGTACATAGATAATTCTAAAAAATATCTCTCACAATTTCACAAAACAGAAAATGAAATGGCTAAAACAAAGGAACCCCGATCATCTACACTGAACAGTGCTTTGAAGCTCCACAAGGAAGACATTCTGATGTATCCAGCGGTAAATTTCAGAAGTGCACCCACATATCACTTAGCCAGAGAAATACACTCATAGTTACATAAACATTATGCGTACACAAACAACAGAAGCATACACAACACTGAAGAGCTGATACAAAAAATCAAAGACATCAGCATACTCATAACAGCTAAACTCACATCATTTGATATCACATCTACGTTCACGAATATCCCCACCACTTATCATCAACATCATCAAACCACAATTAGAACAACAGAATGTCATTTCCAAACCCCACATAAAAGAAATAGCTAGCATTCCAAAACTAATCACAGAGCAAAACTATTTCTCACTTGACAACCAGTTTTACTCATAAAAGTCTCTCAATAGATAACGATCAACTGCAATGAGATGCAAGACCAAGCTGCGGACCTGGGGATTCTCTGTGGACTCAGTTCTTTGCCAGTGTGGTGTTGAGCAGACTAATGGCCATTTCCTTCAGTGTTCCTCCTCACCAGCCACATGCAACTTATGAGAGCTTTTGATCTTCTTTTGTGTAAAATTGTGTCCACACACACACACACACACACACACACACACACACACACACACACACACGAACAAGGAACACCCATAATAACATGCAGATGGTACATTCTAATCTACAACAACAAATTAGCCCATAGAACCGACAACATATTCATAAAACAATAGCTAAAAATAGCCTACAGGACATACAATTCAAAGCAGAGAAAGCCAAGGGCAACCAACACAAGCATAGACAAACTGAACAGAGCACAGACAAACACAACACATCTGAAACTTTCTGACAACACATCTGGTATATACCAACGTTGCTCAACTGCTAATCAATTTATATAGGACAGAAAGCAGAAAAAGTTAACAGTATGCCTTGTCTGAATTTATGCCATTTATTGATTGTCTGTGTTTTGATAATACAAGGAAAAATAAAGGAAAAGAAATGATTTACATTAACTTGCAGCACTTTTTCTTTTCTACTTTTTTCACTAAGTGTATCATCCATGGTGTCACTATTTTTAATCATCATCATCATCCTAATAGCACAGTTTTGAAATTTATATCTTCTTTGTCACAAATATTTGACTGTTTATTCCAAATGTGTTGCAATTCTGAGGATGTGATTACCTTAGGATCAGAGAACACAGATGTTTTTATCTAAATACATATTGAATTTCGCTTCTATACTGACATGGCAATGTTACAAGGATCTCGTTAGTTGTGTAGAATCAATGTTTGATACATCCTCTTTTGTTCCCATCATATGTTATGGTGAGCATTGACAACACTGCAGCACAAAACAACATTCTCCACTATCTAGACTGTTACTGTCTCGTGCAGAAGTTAATACTATTGATGAGTATCTGTCCAGTTTTAAAATCAGTACAATTCCAGCTACAAAAGGACTCCAGCAGACTGCAGTTTAAATGTGTTAGATGTTCCGGAAAAGTCAAAGAACACGCTATAGAGTCCCACGGTTGACAACATGCCGTAATTTGCTGCCTGTTCACTACTCCCACTCCTGCACTTACCTAGTCATCAAAGAAGCTGTTATCACTGCTCCCCCTCCAGCCCTTCCGTATTTCTGTGCTTGAGCAACAGGGAAATACGGACTGCAATATATTCTAGAGTCAGGTCATATATATAATAATGGCAACTAATATATAAATAAAAGATCGCATTCATGATTCAGTGCAGTTCTCACCATCTATTGATGTGCATTGATACTATCTCCACGATGAGTCTTGAACTTTAATTTATTTGTGCAACAATTATCCAGTTTAGTACACTTTGATTGTTAGACATTTCATTCTGGATTAATTTTTTCTTCTTGTTTCATCTGAACGTCAGCATCCTATACTAAAGCTGATTAAAAGCTGGTAATGTTTTTAACTGTTATTCTAATATGTGAACAGTAAACAAATTTATTATTTCCAACCCACTTAGTAAATCATTACAATCTCTCATAATCGAATAAAATATTGATCTGGGTTCAGAATCAAGTAATGTTTTCTTTTTTTTAAAGATAACATAATCGCTTTTGAATGTTACCTTTAATTAAGAAGCAGCGTTAGTGTTTGTATGAGAAATTTAATTGCAAACCTGTTCAAATACAAGAGTTTGTAAGGTGATAGAATTTAGTGCTATTTCCTACTGTGTTTCAACAAACTGTCAAATTTTAATTGGAGCAATAGATAGTCGCAGTGGCTAGTTCATAGTTTCTCGTGTATAGCTTGTGCTAGCTCTGCACGAGTCAAACGTCATGTGATTGTTTGAGCAGCATCAATACTGAATCGAGTGCTTCAGTGTATCATGAAATCTTGAGCCTATTCGAAAGCGAGTATTGTTTGGCCTGCCCTGCTCTTTCAAATTTTTCAAAATAAATCTGCACTTGACCTAATTAGCCAAAGCATCATCTGTCAATGTAGGATCACCCATTTGTAATCTATCAAACAACATAAAAGTGTTAATTTCGGCAACAATAGTTCAATTGGTGAATATGATAAATGTGATTTTTTTGTATGACTAATTTGGGACAAAACCTCATCTTGTAACCATGTAAATATAGGAACAGCTATCATTCTACATACACTGAACACCTTATGGACATGAACCACAGTCCAACAAATATGAACACTGACTTGAATATTCTCAAATGAAGCAATAGCCCCCCACAAAAACTAATAATTTAAGAAAACTATCAATTACAAAAAGCTATAACTGAAGGGAAACAGGTAAGAAATGAACTCTGTTCTCTGTCATCAAAGAACTGTCAGACAACACCAGCCATAAACACCCCAAACACCACTTTCCAAAATCACACACACACACACACACACACACACACACACACACGCTCTTCCACAAAGTACTAGTTGATGGTAGGCATAACCACAACATGCCCAGTCGTAAAATTTTGAAGTAAATAACTCTTCTACTTTAAGTTTTATATGGTTGCAGATGACAAAATGTGAAACAAAACAACTGCATTAAATAACATAAAATCCTGGAAATCCACAGCATATGGTAACAATGTATATATAAGAAACTTTGTCTGTTTTTCAGATATGTACATATTGTCTTAAAAACTCAGTTTTACGTGTACGAGCAGTAAAAAACATATTTCCGGTTTTATAGAAAGATAACAAAAAACCCACTGATGATGCTGAAACTTCAGCGAAGCACGTCTGGGAAATAAAAGTAAAAATTGTTTTGCTCAATGTGGATCCTCTCCAAAAACAAGTCTAGTCATTACAGAGTTTGAGAAATGGAAGCTCTAATGATATATTAACAAAATACAACAATTTTACTAATCTGAAATTTTGTTTCACAGAGGTCTGCCAGTGTTCCTGATTCGCAGCTCTCTCCAAACTTTGGAGGCCAGGTTCTGAACAATGCAGCCTCTCAGATCTCCCCTGGACAACGACTCAATCAACAGCCATATTCACCACACTCACAACTGGCTTCACCACTTGGACAACAGCAGGTTTTCTCCCCTGTCAGGTAAATCTTGTTTAGCTTTTTGTGTCATTGATATGATTCATTACAATAAATATCTGTGAAATTCATAAAAAGTGTATGTACAGCATCATCATCATCATCATCATCATCATCATTGTCACCACCACCACATCATGATCTTTACACCACAACAGCAAGCTAAGTAGGGTGATTAGAATAATTTGCTTCCATTTTGTTAGTTGATAATCTTCTGGTTTTAGTATTGTTTTCCAGGTTCCTCCTCAACTCTTCAAATCATCCTTAATCTGATCCAGCCATCTTTTTCTGAGCCATCCTCTTATTCTTTTCCCATGGACATTTCTGTCCCAAGTATGGTTTTGACAGGCAGTTGTCCATCATCATCTTTACATGTCCAAACCATTTGAGCTATGCAGTACTGAGTGTCTCAGCCACTGACAGATCCACTTGCATCTCTCTTCTCATGTATTTGTTTCTAATTATATGCCTTCTAGTTTCCTGTGAGGCTGAGTTCAGAAACTTTATTTTGCATGCTTTTAGCTTTCCCAACTCTAACTCATTGATTACACAGCGCTCTAAGCTGTATGTCACAATAAGCAGGAGACGTGTTTTAAGCATGGTCTGTTTGGCTCTCACATGAAGACAAAAATTGATTGGAATACCAGACTAGCTAGCAAGTGTTGGAAGAAACCTGTAGTGACATTCAGAGCAAGGTCATGATAGAAATGGTGTGCAGTTCTCTTCATGTGGTTGTGTCTGATGTACAATATGAGAGAGAAATGAGGAAACAGAATATGTGGAGAAGGATTGGAAACCAGTGATATAAAATCAATCTATAGTGAGTGTTTTGGTTGTGAGAAGATGCCTACAGTGAGAAGAGCAGTGCTTTTCATAAGTGTCTTGTCAAATTATTTCATTGCTTATACATACTCTGCAAAGTCCAAGAGGTGTGCAATAGAAACAAATATTAATGCAGTTGGAAGTTTATTTGTTGGACTTATAAGGAATAATTAAGAAGTGTAAAGACCTGTTAAGGATGAGGTCATTGGAGATGTCACACAAGGATAAGATCTTTTTCTTTTCAAAGGAAGCACCCTGTAAGTCATCTTACTCAGTTGATGAAAGTCACAGAAAACATAGATCTAGGTGCTTAGATGGGGATTTTGAACAACATTCCTCCCAAATGCAAGCCAAGTGTTTCATTCATTGTGCCACCTCATTGCATTGAAGGGAGCTGTATGAATCACTGAGATGGATGACATCAGTAAGGAATCAGTTTGTTAACAAGTGAAGAAATAAAGTTAAATCAACCATGAGGAAGTATTGAGGCATATGAATGAAGTTGTTAACTTTGGAATCCATGTTTGAAGTCCTTGTACAAGATGCAGTTGTCATAACAGAGTGAAAATGTTGTAAGTTGTGTGCAGTCTTGAAAAGGAAAGAAAATATTTTGTAGTGTTGCCCACAAGCAGGTTTTCATGAGAGACAGTCAGTAATAAAGTCAGGATTGCTCCTTTATTTACTGAAGATAAAGTGATTCTCAACTTCAGTTTACACTAAGTTACTCCTTATTAAAATTGTTTATGCTCATAGGAAATAGTGAACGGTGGAGAGAGTGATTATTAGTTTTTCGTTTCTTTCTTTCTTTCTTTCTTTTTTTATGTGGTACTAATTTGAATGTTGTATTCATTGAAAAAAGAAATGAAATGAATGTAGTGCCATAAATTAATAGTAGTGTTTTATGATACCATAATGAAAATACTACAAAATAAAGATCGACAAAATGTCTACTAAACACATTGGAAGGTGAAAGTGTATCTCACTTTATGCATCTGTAAAATGAGAAAAAATTGTATTTGTTGAAGTATTATTATTTAATACTTTACTTCTGCCTCATTTAATTATGATTTTTCATTATTTATGTTTAGTATTATAAATGGGAATCAAATACGTATAGTTATTTCATTTATTGCAGTACGGGCATGAACAGCTTCAGTAGTGGACAACAAGCTGCACAGTCACGGCTTTCCCCTCACCCACCAACTGGCCTGCCTTCATTTCAGCAGTCTCAGCTCTCTCCTAGAATTTCCCAGGTATGTTAGTGGCACTGTTTGTGCCTATTCTAACACTATTAGATGCAGAATGAGAAATAATTTCAGTAATTAATACTACCTTGAATTAAAATGTAAACATTGTGTTGAAAGGTGAAAAGACTTTTAACACTTCGATTTTGCCTTGTGGTATTTGGCTGTGAACTGTCATAACTGTTGGTTATTTTTAAATGGCATTGCAAAAGAAATATGTGATAGGAACATGGTTACTGCATGAAACACTATTAATAATTATTATTTTAATTGTTACATAAATGTTAGTTTATCATACTACACAAATTCAAATAGAGGATATAATTAGCACACAAAAAAAGAATTGGCTCTCTCTCTGTTGGGAGGCATTCTTAATATCCAATCTGTATTAACAAAAAGGGTATGAGGAAGTTAAAAATAAATGCAAGTTCTGTGGGATGCAGAGTCCAACATCACAGTTCTTGCAGCACATCTACCCTCCTTCCTGGTATTTTTAGCACTCTTTTTCCCTTGTCTGAACAAATTTTGAGCTAGCAATTTGTATTGAACTCTGGAAAATTACGTGTAAATGTCCTCTCAGCTTATGTTTATGAAGTAGATTGTTGCTGCAGCCAGTTTCCTCTGTGCTGTTTCACTTTTGATGCCTGGAATCATGCAGTCACCAAATAAAATAACATGGGAGGAGCACTACTGGTTGTGACTGTTCATTTAATTCTGATCACTTTCCTTGGAACTGCAGACACTACTGAGTACTAGATGGTGACTGGAGGTCTATACCATTCGGTGAACAGAGAAAACATTCTTGAATTAATAATCAGAGGATAGAAATGAACTTTAAGCCTTGAACCAACTCACAGTACAAAGTATGAGAATAAACTTTACTGATAACTGAAACCCACACATACCTGAATGTGAAAGAACAATTTTTTTTCTTTATCTTCTATTCTGATCCTGGTTCTCCACATAAAATGTTAAAGATTCTCAACTTCATGATATTGCTGTGCACAAATCCCTATTTTTGTAAACATCCATGCATTGATTCCAAAGGACTCATAGTTCTTTAGGCCATCACTGGAGTGAGATATTTGATAAGTGCAGTCCTCTGACAACAAAACTGGGACATGCTCCCACATTATGAGACAAAGTAACTTCTGTGACACCCTAAGCACCCCTAAGGCAGTAGGTCAGTCAACGGTTTACTTTTGTCGGATGATTTGAAGTAAATCGTCAAGACGGTCCATGAATAAATTGACATAGACAGTGTATTTGAGCTCAGCCACTTACATTGTACACACAAACATGTTTTACATAGGTTCAGTCTTTCTGCCTCGCTGCATTTCCTCCTTCCCACATCACCACAACTGACCCGAGCCAACAGTGCTACTCATTATATCTTAAGCTTTTTATCTGGAAGATAAGCTTTTTCTTTGACGCAATAGTTCTATTGCAAAATGCACAAACTTACTTAGAATATTTCTTGTGAATGGATTTGGTACCAACCTGTCTAACTTTTATACATTAGAGGGAAGCAGAAAAAATGTTCATAAATGCTGTGATAGGCAGTTTATACCACAGTTTCATTTTGATCACCTTGAGTAGAAAGTTCTGGTTCTATACGGGCCAATTGTGTCTATTGGACCACAGTGTTATCAATGGATGCTGCATGGAGGGGCATGTGGTCAACACACTGCTTTTCGTCATTGTCAGGTTTCTTAACTTGAAACCACTAGTAATTGGTCAAATAGCTTCTCAGTTGGCCTCTTGGCTGGCTGCATCCTGCACCAGTCCTACCCCAAGGAAATATCCCTGGTAGTACTGGGAATTGAATCAGGTGACCCATATGCCAATCAGCCGCACTGGCTACTGAACAATAGATGCAAACCTTGAGTATTGCTTCAGTTGTCTGCTACCAGGTGATTTGTATTGAATGTTTTATTGTGCTGATATTTGTAATGCTCAGTGCTATTTGTGTTTTGCCTGCAGGGCCAGCCAGGATATCCAGTCCTCACACAAGGTACTCTTGCCCAGTCTCCACAGGGTCAGCAGACCGTCAGCAGCTGGTCACAGGCAGCATCAAGGTTAAGCCTGCAGCAGCAGCAGCAGCAGCAACAGCAGCAGCAGCAACAGCAACAACAACAACAACAACAGCAGCAGCAGCAACAGCAACAACAACAACAGCAGCAACAGCAGCAGCAGAACCCTGTGCTTAATGCCCAACTTTCTGTGAGTGTTAAAAACTACAGTCTTTGTTTCACTGGGTAATTGCTAGAAAGTCAAAGTAACTTATTATTGCAAGCACTGAATTTGTGTGGAGAAAGATGTTGCTTCTAAGGACTTTTTTCTCTCACATGGTTTGAAAGACAGCAAAATCTGAGCAATTTTGTTGTGGTGCACTGGTAATAAAATACATTTAGTTCTGTGAGCCAAAGATTATAAATATTTCAGGATTAAAGAGATCCACTCACCAAAAAGCAGTAGCATCAACTTGTCAACAGGCAAATACAAAATAGAAAAAAAAAAAAAAAAAAAAAAAAAAAAAAAAAAAAAAAAAATACTTGCTGCTTTTGAAACAAATCCTTCTCAGTCTAGAGCATGTGCACACACACACACACACACACACACACACACACACACACACACACACACACACTCTCTCTCTCTCTCTCTCTCTCTCTCTCTCTCTCTCTCTCTCTCTTCTATGATTACAGCAATTTTCTGTGAAGTATTTCTTTAGTAACTGCGTCTATAAGAAATGTAATGTTTAAAAAGCAGGGTATGTACCAGTAAAAATATTATTGGAAATCTAATAGTCAGAATTTCCAAATGTCAAATTATTTACTGCAATTATGAGTACTTTGTGGAGAGAGTTAACTCCCAAATGAAATTGCCAGAGTTACTGTTGGCTGTACAATGTTTCTGCTATTAAAACCAACACATAGCGGTTAGTAAACTCTTTTTGTGTTTGTAGAGATATATGAGAGATTAATGCATTTTACTGTCACTTGAAAGAATGTGAATTTGTTAGCAGAATTACAAAGCTGAAAGGACTCAAACATTGAACTATTTGCTAGGAAAGTAAATTCTACAGACATTCGTAGCATCATAAGCTAAATCAAATGTGATTGATTTGATTCCATTGCACTGTCGTGGGGTTTAATATTAATGCTTTGTTCACTTATGTATACAAGAAACAATAGTGGTATATTTGTATCAAACATCCAATAATTTTTAAGGTCTGTGCGTTAATTCTAGGTATCAGTTCAGCTTCAAAGCTATGAGCAATTTGGTATGTTGTGTTTGTTGATGTTTCTTGAGCTGGTGGCCACTTCCGAAGAATGACATGAATACCAATTAAAAATTTGAAAAAAAGGAGAGGAAGAAAATATTGAAAGCCTATATAATTATAACACCAACAATATGCAAACCTTACACACACACACACACATAAAAAAAAGTTTTGAATCACCTCGGTTCCGAGAGTTCCCAAACCGGTACAAAAAAATGGAATAGAGATCAACATAAACATCATTTCCGCCATTTTTATTGCTCATGAAAACCACACATTGCATGTTGTACCACCATACAGTGAGACTTCCAGAGGTGGGGGTCCAGATTGCTGTACTCACGGGTACCTCTAATACCCAGTAGTTCGTCCTCTTTCATTGCTGCATGCCTGTATTCGTCGTGGCATACTGTCCACAAAAGTTCATCAAGGCACTCTTGGTCCAGAGTATCCCACTTCTCAACGGCGATTCAGCGTAGATCTCTCAGAGTGGTTAGTAGGTCACGTTGTCCATAAACAGTTGTTTTCAATCTATCCCAGGCATGTTCAATAGGGTTCATGTCTGGAGAACATGCTGGCCACTCCAGTCGAGCAATGTCGTTATCCGGAAGGAAGCCATTCACAAGGTGTGCACGATGGCGGCGCGAATTGTCGTCCATGAAGATGAATGTGTCACCAATATGCTGCCTATATGCTTGCACTATTGGTTGGAAGATGGCATTCATGTATTGAACAGCCATTACGGCACCTTCCGTGACCACCAGCGGTGCATATTGGCCCCATGTAATACCATCTCTAAACAGCAGGGAATCTCCACCTTGCTGCAGTCACTGGACAATGTGTCTAAGGCGTTCAGCCTGACCGTATTGCCTCCAAACACATCTCTGATGATTGTCTGGTTGAAGGCATATGAGACATTCATCGGTGAAGAGAACGTGATGCCAATCCTGAATGGTCCATTTGGTATGTTTTTGGGTCCATTTGTACCACACTGCATGATGTCATGGTTGCAAAGATCGACCTCGCTATGGACGTTGGGAGTGAAGTTGCGCATCATGCAGCCTATTGCACACAGTTTGAGTTGTAACACGACATCCTGTGGCTGCACAAAAAGCATTATTCAACGTGGTGGCGTTGCTGTCAGGGTTCCTCTGAGCCATAGTTCGTAGGTATTCAGTAGTAGCCCTTTGGCGACCTGAGCGAGGCATGTAATCGACAGTTTCTGTCTCTATCTGTATCTCCTCCATGTCTGAACAACATTGCTTTGGTTCACTCCGACATGCTTGGACACTTCCCTTGTTGAGAGCCCTTCCTGGCACAAAGTAACAATGCGGACTTGATCGAACCGCAGTATTGACCGTCTAGGCATGGTTAAACTACAGACAACACGAGCCATGTACCTCCTTCCTGGTGGAATGACTGGAACTGATCGGCTGTCGGACCCCCTCTGTCTAATAGGCACTGCTCATGCATGGGTGTTTACATCTTTGGGTGGGTTTGGTGACATCTCTGAAGAGTCAAAGGGACTGTGTCTGTGAGACAATATCCACAGTCAACATCTATCTTCAGGAGTTCTGGGAACCGGGGCGATGCAAAACTTTTTTGATGTGTGTATTTACTGTATGGTTAGTATGGAAAATTTCTTCTTCTTTTTATAAAAAAACTGAAAACATGTATTCTTCTGTGTTCCACTAGAAACTCACCCATATGTTGTAGTCATTTGCTGTAATATATGTCTGCTGTTACAAAGCATAACTGCTGATGTAAAACTGAAAATCTTTAACAGTAATGTTATTAGAATGAAAACAAAATGCAAGTATCCAATTCCCTTACAACATCCTTTCTTGGAAAAGATTTTATGAGAACGTTAGAGCATATGGAACAGGTTCCCAGTGACTTGAAGAATTCCTAAGTAATAGAACCCAGTATATTGTCCTCGACAACGGCTATTCATGAAAGACGAAGGTATCATCACAAATGCCTCTGGAGAGGTGTGACAGGACCACTCTTATTTCCTGTATACATAAGTGATTTCGCGGACAGGATTGGCAGCAGACTGCAATTGTTTGCTGTTGATACTGTGGTGTATGGTAAGGTGTCAAAGTTGAGTGGCTGTAGGATGATACAAGGTGAATTAGAAAAAAATTTACATTGGTGCTATAAATGGCAGCTGGCTCTAAACGTAGGAAAATGTAAGTTAATGTGCTTGAATAGCAAAAACAAACCTGTAATGTTCAGATATACACTCCTGGAAATGGAAAAAAGAACACATTGACACCGGTGTGTCAGACCCACCATACTTGCTCCGGACACTGCGAGAGGGCTGTACAAGCAATGATCACACGCACGGCACAGCGGACACACCAGGAACCGCGGTGTTGGCCGTCGAATGGCGCTTGCTGCGCAGCATTTGTGCACCGCCGCCGTCAGTGTCAGCCAGTTTGCCGTGGCATACGGAGCTCCATCACAGTCTTTAACACTGGTAGCATGCCGCGACGTGAACCGTATGTGCAGTTGACGGACTTTGAGCGAGGGCGTATAGTGGGCATGCGGGAGGCCGGGTGGACGTACCGCCGAATTGCTCAACACGTGGGGCGTGAGGTCTCCACAGTACATCGATGTTGTCGCCAGTGGTCGGCGGAAGGTGCACGTGCCCGGCGACCTGGGATCGGACCGCAGTGACGCACGGATGCACGCCAAGACCGTAGGATCCTACGCAGTGCCGTAGGGGACCGCACCGCCACTTCCCAGCAAATTAGGGACACTGTTGCTCCTGGGGTATCGGCGAGGACCATTCGCAATCGTCTCCATGAAGCTGGGCTACGGTCCAGCACACCGTTAGGCCGTCTTCCGCTCACGCCCCAACATCGTGCAGCCCGCCTCCAGTGGTGTCGCGACAGGCGTGAATGGAGGGACGAATGGAGACGTGTCGTCTTCAGCGATGAGAGTCGCTTCTGCCTTGGTGCCAATGATGGTCGTATGCGTGTTTGGCGCCATGCAGGTGAGCGCCACAATCAGGACTGTATACGACCGAGGCACACAGGGCCAACACCCGGCATCATGGTGTGGGGAGCGATCTCCTACACTGGCCGTACACCACTGGTGATCGTCGAGGGGACACTGAATAGTGCACGGTACATCCAAACCGTCATCGAACCCATCGTTCTACCATTCCTAGACCGGCAAGGGAACTTGCTGTTCCAACAGGACAATGCACGTCCGCATGTATCCCGTGCCACCCAACGTGCTCTAGAAGGTGTAAGTCAACTACCCTGGCCAGCAAGATCTCCGGGTCTGTCCCCCATTGAGCATGTTTGGGACTGGATGAAGCGTCGTCTCACGCGGTCTGCACGTCCAGCACGAACGCTGGTCCAACTGAGGCGCCAGGTGGAAATGGCATGGCAAGCCGTTCCACTGGACTACATCCAGCATCTCTATGATCGTCTCCATGGGAGAATAGCAGCCTGCATTGCTGCGAAAGGTGGATATACACTGTACTAGTGCCGACATTGTGCATGCTCTGTTGCCTGTGTCTATGTGCCTGTGGTTCTGTCAGTGTGATCATGTGATGTATCTGACCCCAGGAATGTGTCAATAAAGTTTCCCCTTCCTGGGACAATGAATTCACGGTGTTCTTATTTCAATTTCCAGGAGTGTAGTTCAGTAGTGTCCTACTGGGTACAGTCACGTTGTTTAAATATCTAGGCATAACTTTGCAGTGCAGTATGAAATGGAACAACCTTGTGAGGATTGTGATAGGGAAGGCAAATGGCCGACTTCGGTTTATTGGGAGAATTTTGGGAATGTGTGGTTCATTTGTAAAGGAGACAACTTATAAGATGGTAGTGTGACTTATTCTTGAGTGCTGCTCAAGTGTGTGGGGTCTGTACGAAGTTGGATTAAAGGCAAACATCAAAACAATTCAGAGACAGGCTTTGAGATTTGTTACGGGTAGGTTCAAACAACATGCACGTGTTACTGAGATGCTTCAGGATCTCAAATGGGAATCTCTGGAGGGAAGGTGACATTCTTTTCGTGCAGTGATATTGAGAAAATGTAAAGAACTGGCATTTGACGCTGACTGCAGAACTATTCTACTATTGCCAATGTTCATTTCACGTAAGGACCATGATGATAAGATTGGATAGATTAGACCTTTAGACCTTATACAGAGGCATTTAGACAGTTGTTTTCCACTTGCTCTGTTTGCGAGTGAAACAAAAAAGCAAATGACTAGAAGTGGTAGAGCCCTTCACCATGCACCGTACAGTGGATTGTGCAGTATGTCTATAGATGCAGGTGTAGAATATTGCCTTTATATACAATCAAAAGGCTTATACTTACTACTGTACTTGTAGTTCAGGTCAGACTGCAGTGGCTTCTCTGAAGTATCAAGTGGTCAGGCATAATGCTGTTGATTGTGTTTTGTGTGAGTAGCATGTGGAAAGAATGGACAAGATGAAACTAATGCTGTCTTTTAGGCTTCACTTTTGGAATACTGTATGGTAAAGTGGAGAGGACTGAGCATAATGTCCACATACAGTGAATGGCCTCTTTATGAGGAGGCATTGCAAATATGTTTAGCATTTAAAGCACGACAGTCAAGGCTCGGTGTGTTTAAACTGAGCCTATGCCTCTGCTCCCATTTGTTTGCTGACTAATTTCTAGTGATGAAAATTGCTTCCACTACTAGGATTTGAACCAACTGTTTGCAAAGCAACTGACTTCATGCCAGCCTGCATTAATTACATCATCATTGAAGACATGTCAATACACAATACAAGAATGTAAATTGTTTGACATTTATTTAAATTGATGTTAGTACCCAATAATACTGTTTGTTATAGTTGATAGTACATTGGGAGAAAAGTTGACTGGGAATGGCAGCAAAGAAAATTTCTGAAATTCTCATCAGCAGGGCAACTATGGAACTGCAGGGCGGCCATTTGGTCCTCAACGGCAGCAACAACAACAGCAACCATCGCAACAGCAGCAGCCCCAACAATTGCCGCCAGTGCGATCATTGGCTAGTCCTGGAGGGGCTGTGGTTGGTCCACGGCAATCACCCTATCAGGCCGAACAATTTCCCCCACCCAGTTCTCCAGGAACGACGACAGGTTTCCAGGCACAGGGCCAGTTTCCACAACAACTTCGGTTGCAGAGGACAATTAGTGCTCCATCTGCCACGACTCAGCTTCCAGGTAAGTTGCCTTTAGGATGTCTGAACATTCCATTTTTAAGAAGAAGTGTTCGTTTTGATGTTAATGACCACACAGTTATGCACTAGAGGAGCTTAGGAAGTTGCATAACAGAGGACTTATTTGAAGTGGGTGTTGATACTAATAAATGGCATACATGAAATGTTGTTGGGTTTGTTGTGTTATTTGTAAACAAGCATTTTTTCTCAGTTTGAATGACTATGCAAAAGGACTAAAAAATAAAACAAAACTCAGCATATTTGTCATACTTGAAATCCAGATTACGTTTGCTATTTCTGGACGTACTACCTGATGGAGAATTAGATGATTGTCAGAAGAAAATGCTTTCAAATATTTTAACTTTTCAAAGATGTGTAATCAAAATTGTATTTCCAAGTACTTTTTCTGTTGAAAAAATTATTTTGTTGAAAAAAATTATTTTGCAACTTCATGGCAGATTAAAACTGTACGCCAAATCAGGATCTGTATCGGGGACCTTTGCCTTTCATGAGCAGGTGCTATCCCAATTGAGCAACTCGAGCACATTCTTAACCTGTCCTAGCATCATTACTTCTACCAGTACCTCATGTCCTGCCTTCCAAACATTATAGAAGTTCTCATGCCTAATTAGGATGAACACAGCTCTGTAGAGCACTTGCCTGTGAAAGGCAAGGGTCCCACATTTGAGTCCTTGTCCACCACACACTTTTAACCTGACAGGAAGTTGTGTATCATCCAATACTCCACTGCAGAGTAAAAATATCATCCTGGAAAGAATTATTTCCTTTTTTTAATTTTTCCTTTGAAAAATCACTTGTGAACTGGGACACTATTTTCATGAAAAATACCTTTTGTTTTGATCAAACCTTGTCCTTTTTATTGTACCTCTTGTTTAAATTGGTGCATAATATTTAGATAATAATCTTCGCAATGCAACTGGTGCAACATGGGTGGTAGTGATAGCAACATTAAAAATTTCCTGGCAACCATGTATTTTTAAGTATGTTATTCATAGATATAGGCACAGTGATTGATGTGTTAGTGAGGCAGGGGGAAAAAGAAGAGAGAAAACGACCAAACCATTAAGCTGCTTGGCAGATGGTTAATCATGTGGCAGTTAAAAATGTTAATTGCATTTTTTTAATCAAAACTTTACTGTGTAGTCAATTTAATATTGACTTTGGAAGTGTGACTTCCACTATGTGGGGTGCATGTATGATGTATGATGATGATGATGATGATGATGATGATGATGATGATGATGGTAAAAACTGTGAATGTGTTTCCATGTTCACCAAGTTTTAGTTAACTCTCCAAAAGGAAAAGGAATTATTGTCTATTCATTTACCAGTGAGTCAGAAGAAAGATTGTATTTAGAAGTTGAAAGTAATCCACCAAATTTCAGGAGGACACTAGTGTCATCTACTCCATTAATGCATCCTTGTTTTGTGGACAGATTTTTTTAAAAAAAACTTAAGTGATTTTTTCCTACGTAGTGATGGCAATGTAGATCCTTAAATCAATGTCAATTCACTATGCAGGTAGCCATAATACATGAGTGAAGAGAATAATGACTGTACTTAATTTTCCAAAACTGCAATATTGTCAGTATTTTGAATTTTGTTTTCCATCTACCTAACAGCTCCCACTCTGTCTCTGGTACTATGGGGATATGAGTGACAAATTGTACTTCTCCTTTGGCCATTTCTTACGAATCTGGTATGTGATCATGTAATTAGATTATATGGAGAAAACTGGAGAAAAAATGGAAACCATTGAATACAGTCTTTCAGTCTGATGCACAGTACTTTTATTTCTTGCATACATGTTATTGTTCCTTTGTTTTGCTGTGACTCTGAGCAGTAACTCAGTGATACTTGATGTACTATTTTGAACATTTTGCATTGTTTTTGTAGCTGCGATTGGTGACATGCTGAGAGTGGCCTGGGAGTGCATTTAATATAGAATTTTTGTTTGTGTACCTACTTGCCTCAACTAGTACTTGATATGAGTGAATATGTTGTTAATATAAACTGCACATATAGTTGCACATTTTTTACTTTTGTTTTGCCTACACGAATGGTTCTGCATCATGAAGTACGCAGAGTGTCTCCAGTAATAAGCAGACTTGGTTGCTCCTGTCTTTAATTTCAGTCCTTTGCAGTCACCCTTATCCCAGCGCTCCGGACCCAGCGAGAGGCCCTGGCTGCTCTGCTGACTTATCTCACCTGTCCCTGTTCCAGGTGGAGTTAACCATTCGCGGCTTTATGGAACGAAACAGGAACTTCCGCACCCTGCGCTTTCCCCGAGTGAACCCGTGTCGCCGCACCCGTTTCATCCTCATGGGCCACCCTTGCCTGACCCGCATCACCACCATCCGCATCCTTTGTCTCACCCGCATCCACATCATCACCACCACCACATTCCTCATCACCAACAGCAGCCACAACCACAGCACCACAATCCCCATCAACCATCCCAGCACCACCCGGTCATGTACCAGGCGCAACCCCGGCCACCACCAGACTCCCAGTTTTGTTACGACCAACCCAATTTTCAATTATACGGGGCGAGCGAGCGGGGTCGACCCCAAGCCCACACGCCAACCAATCACCAGCCGGGTGGTAAGTCATGTGACCTCCAGACTGTCATGTGACGGTGCCTTGCCTCACTTCTCCTGTGGCTTTTCCCTCTTGTATCACCACGCCTTGGTTGCATCAAGCATGTCACTCGCTGGCTGGCTTCCTTCCCATCCTTCTCTATTCCTTTGTACCCTGTGTGTCATTAACACAAATTGTTAGTCTTCTTTTAGATGTGTGTGGTGTTTGATGATGGGAGAGGAACCTTTTCCCCATGTGCATTCCTGGAACGTACATATCTGTGTCCTTGTGCTGTGTCATGGAAGACTGTACCTGCTTTATGTGTTATTTGTATGTGTACTACACAGAAAGAAAGAAAAATTGTTTGTGTGTGTGCGAGAGAGAGAGAGAGAGAGAGAGAGAAAGGGGGTTGATGGTCTGGACATACATGACCATATGCTTCTTTTTTTCTCTGCTCAATGTGGCTGTATTATCTGTGATAAATTGTTTTGTGTTATATTTGTGGGGCACCAATTAGTTTACAGGACAGATAGTACTCGAAGAGCCCATTCTTAATGTGGCAGCAGAATTAGATTATTTATTGTATAAAGTCTCTTAAAACATCTCTCAGTACAGTTGTAGGCGTTAATATTTTAGTTTCAGTAAATTCACCGGTTTCAAGCAATTTGACCTTAATGTAAATTTACCATTAATTTATTTTGCCACTTAGTTTTGTACAACATTATATGCAGATATTGGACCCTCACTTTTTGCTGCCATTCTGTTATGTTTTACATTGATGGCTAGTTGTTATAATTGAAGGTGTTTACTGCTAAGTGCTTGATGTGTTGTAGATATTGTGTGCATAGTGTGTGATTCAGGAATGAATTTCAGTGGAGCACCCGTATTTGGCAAAATATATTTGTGTTGTGTATTAATGTGCCAAATTTTCCAAACAAAAACTTATTTTTTTCTCTTTCGCATTTTAACAGCTCAGTAATGTAGCATGAAGCTCATAGATGTGCAATTTAACTGCGAAACACAACCACAACATCAATTTTAATAAAACTTCCTTCACAGCAGTGCACTTCGCTTTCAGCTTTCACATGAGTTCAGATGATTAGCCTATTCACAATTCACAGAACTTTTGTCTTGACATGTGCTTACTGGACACCCTGTATTTGTGCTTTGTGAATGTTTACTTGTGTGTGTGTTGGTTATTGGGAATTGAAAACTGTAAATCTGTGAGCTTAACTATATGTTGTATTTTTTGTGATTGTGACAGAATGTTTTGTTACTTGCCCACATATGTTTTTGCTTTCAAGTATTGCTGCATATTCATTGTTATTTGGGCAAAAGAAGTGGTACATATAATGTAATAGTAATTTTTGATGTTTTATGTCAGATGTGAAGCATACTACTCAAATGAGGATGGGAAGGGAAGGATAATATAAAACTATTAAAAAGAAATGTTTAGGCTGTACTAAGTAGTGTTTTGGAACTTCATTTCACTTTATCACTGAAAAAAGATATACCATGTACTAACTAAACAGCTCAAACAAAAGTTTTGCACCACCCCTATTATTGCGTCATCCTCCCCCTACCCAACCTGGAAGGATGTTTCTCAATACTCTTTTTACCACAGAAAATTGCTGTGTGTATTTACCTATGTAATGGAGATAGAGTGCATCTTCTCCTATCGCAAACATGATAGTGTGGTTTGTGTAGGCACGCCATTCTGTCATTTCAAGTCCAGACTGGGTGCACATTCTCACTTTGTAGCTAGAAAGCTTGTCATCATAGAATGGTGTACGCTTCAGTGATATTGTTCAAACATTTATTCACTATTGAGAGAGACAAAACAATGAATTCTTTCTCACAGTGGTTGCCTATGGTCAAAAACACCAGCTAATCTGGAAAACAGTGAAACTGTGTACTGCATTCTTGGAGGCAACTGGGATTGCTGTATTGACACAGATAGTATGTAACCGTCTTCACAGGATAAATTTGGCCTCTAGGCATCCATTAAAAGCAATGTTACAACTCCACCAAGACAACAATGAACATCTGGAATGGAACAAAGACCAGTGCATCAAGTTACACAGTCACCTATGAGTGCAGAATTTGTCTGATGTTTGATGATTATTGTACATCTGAGGTGTGTGGTTGCATAGGTTCAGCAGGGAGGAGGGTCAGCCATGTTCTGGATTGGTATCATGTACAGATGTCTGAGATCTCTCGTCAGTTTCAAGTGTCATGCAGTATCAGATTTGGATCCCCCGGTGTATTGTATAGCACTGTAGTCAGCATTCGATGATGGATTTGTCTTTTGAGATGATAATGTGGGAGCATAACATGCCACCTCATGAACATCTTCCTCCAGGTAGCAGTAATTGAGGAAATGGAATGGCCTGTGGTGTCTGTTGATGGGAACCCACTTGAGGTTGCTGTGAGCCATAGAAGAAACCCTTCTCATGTACCAGACGACCTCAGGATGGCAGCTATCGAAGAGTGGTACAGGCTCGAAAAGCAATGTCTTGACCACTTTGTGGCCAGATTGCTGAGGAAGATCAATGTTACTAAGCATGGGTGGACCAACTTGGTATTGAATGCTTCCCAGCAGCAGATTTTGGTTTCACAGATGTGCAAAGATTACACTTTTGAACAGACTGCTGTTTTTTGATTATTGTTTAGTTTTGATTCCATATTGAAATTATATCTTTATAAAACTTTTTGTTCAATAATTCAAAGATATGTAAGTGGTCCAAAACCTTTTCTGTTTAGCTGTTTATACAAAGACCTGTAAAAACATAACATAGCTTCTAGAAGAAAAAAAAAAAAAAAAAAAAAATTGAGGAACTCTCTAAATTGTGCTTTGTCATCTCTAGAAGTTAAGCTGGCATTTTTGCTTTAAGAACTTGCATGTAGGATACAATCCGTTCTGCCACAAACTACTTTATTTTCTAATAGTGCAGAAGCTTTATATGTTATAGTTGTTCAATTCCTAAAAAATAAAAACCAGAAAGCAGAAAAAATAAGGATCTTGTGTTTGCAAGAGATTATTTAACCAGCATGGCTTTAATAACAGATGGTCTGTTGTGTGCTGAAAACATTTGATCTATTTTAGGCAGAATTTAGCAAGTAATAATATCAATTTTTTGTGGCATATTTCTGGGCTATCCTGATATTTCTCTTTCATTTATATGTGTAATATTAGGAGAGGTAGTAAGAAAGTGTGATACAGTGAATTCTAAGTTAACTCCATTGAAATACTATGTTAGTTTCTGAAAGAACCCATTATACAGCATCACATAATGCAGGAAAGACATGTTGAATAATTTAATGCATACAAGTGAGTGTCTCAAAAAATAACAGTCCAATTAAGATAGAAAGTAAATTTAATTAGCCATTGTCAGCAGACCTTCTGCACAAGAAATGGCAGAGAAACAGTGGCTTGTATAATTGGAGGTTCCTTAAGTCGTCAAAAGACAGGTAAGGGTTAGAGAGAGAGAGAGAGAGAGAGAGAGAGAGAGAGAGAGAGAGAGGCATGGAAAGGAGAAAAGTGATATAGAAAGGTGAATGAAAAATTTCTCATTTTTCTGAACTAGATAAGTTCCAGTTTCAAAAGCTGTCAGCTTTGCTACTTTTTGCTGGTGGCTTCCAGCTGACAAATAAGTTTTTGGTTTTTATTTAACTATATAATTCAGTAGTAGTTTTGGAGGTAAGATTATGTGATTTTTAGGACCCGAAACACACAAAGCTCAAGTCTGCTTAAAAGCTGTTATGCATATTCTTTTGAATGAATCCCTCTGTTAAAGTACACAGTTGACACTTAAGATCTCCAGAAAATGTAATCATTTCTGTAAACAGGTATACCTTTCTTCGCTTTCAGGGCCCAAAGGCATGGAGGTCTCCCACACACTATGCTGAACAAGGCATTAGATAACAAGACTTAATTTGGGATTCACTGTATTATTATTTTGTTTGTGTAATTGAGGTATAAAACTTGTATAAATTGGTATCTTTTTTCTTATAATACTGATTCAAAAACCTCACTCTTGATCTTTATTATGCTCTGTTCTTATGGTTAAAAAAAGAATTGTAGTGGTTTATATTTGACCACTGCTTCATTTCCAAGTTGTATAGCAGAATGTGATGCTCATCATCAGCATAAAATTACATGATATTGTTATTGCAGGTGGGGGAGGTGGAGGTGGTAACGGTGGCATGACTTCAGAATACGTGCGCCAGGAGTTGCGTGCAATTGTAGGAGCCCGGCAGTCAAATGGTGGCAGCAGTGGGGGTGTGGGAATGACCGTCAGTGGGCAGCAGCGGCAGTTGCAGCTGGGTCCTGGCCAGTCTGTGTCTGCTGCAGACCTGGAGGCCTTTGGCTTTGTTTGTGAACCGCCATCTACAGGTATGTAAATGGAGGGAGCTGTGTGAACTCTCTACACTGTCTGTAGTAATCATATACAAGAAGGCCAACCTGAAATTCCATTTACAGATCTCCCTGTGGACCACTTCACTAAGCAAAATGTATATTGAAAGAATAACATTGGAAAAACAGTAGAGTTTTTTAAAAGTTATGTATTTAAGTTTTTTTAATACAGAACAACCTTACCAACTACAAATTACTCTCCGTTATACATAACACATTTGTCTAATCGGTGTACGCATAATTTGAAACATTCTTTATACTCAGCTGCAGTGATGTCCAATAGCTCTTCTCTGGCTGGTTTTTTACCAATTCTATTTCACAGAGTCAATGTCCTTTCATGAAATATCATACAAACCTACATCACGTGAATTATATGTGTTAGGCAAGGGAGTTGTGCCATTTTTTGACAAAATCAGGCTCACTGAGGAAGTCACATGAACAGGAGCATTGTCTTGATGGAAATATAAGTTCCCTGTCTACACAGATTGATCCTTATTTGACCCACACTGTTATGTGATCTTCTCACACTCCAGTACAAAATCACAATCCACTACCCCTCTCCATTGTTGTTTAGTTTCAGGGCTGTAACCATAGTGCCCTGAATCATCACCAGTAATGATCTTAGCAAAAGTTCTGGAGTGGTTTCGAGCTGTTCTTTCAAAGCACAGCATGCTTCCACCCAATGCTCTTTTTGCTGCCAGTCAGAACCTGAGTCTTCTGCTAAAATTCAGTGAACCAAGCTCCAAGACAATCCAGATAGCTGCATCATGTATTTCATGGCCCATCATTGGTCTTCAAGCACAAGTTTACAAATTTTCTCAACTTTCTATCTTTTTGGGCAGTTGACAGACATCCAGCATGAGACGTGTCATCAATTAACATATAGCCATTTTTGAAACTTGGAAACTACTACAATTGAGTTTGTCTTACAGTGTTACCTAACATCACGACAGTTTTTGTAGCATTTTTTCTGGGCAGGAAGTAAAATTTTGCTGTTGTGCATTATTCATTACACTGTCTTCAGAAAAATTTAGGATAAAGCAAAACAGCTGCAACAAAAAATTGACTACAGGCAGACAAAACCTTCCCTGGCAAAGCGAGAGGCAGTAGTGAGCTCGTAGAGAATTTTCTGACACACGCCTTATGAGGAAAATGGATACCAGACAAGCTCCTCCCAGGGCAATGTTATTCTGGGAGTTTTTGGATATTCCTTAATATCTGTCATCTCCATGAAAACTTTCTGGCAGGTGAATCAACACTTTATTTTTTGGATGCAAGGAACTGCTGAACCAGTCAGAAGGCACCAGTATTTATCCATATCTTAATATCTAACTACAGTTTGACGTTAAAAGAACACACACACACACACACACACACACATTCATGAAAAATTTAAAGCTCTGACTGTAAGAAAAAGAGCGAAAGAGAGAGAGAGAGAGAGAGAGAGAGAGAGAGAGAGAGAGAGAATTTTTTGATTTTATGGAACTGTGAAGTCTTTCGTGGCCACTTGTCAACAATTTGCCTGTTGGCTTCTGTCTCAGGTTCTTCAGCCAATGTTTGATAATTTTTCTGACTTTTATCAAACATCATTGAAGAATCTGAGACAGAAAATAACAAGTACTTTTATATTTTGTTTGGTGCTGAGAAAGAAGAACTAAAGAAATGTGTAAAATTAGTCCATAGAATGTTGTCACTGCCATTGATACTTTTGTGAAGTTCTGATTGATAGATGGGTCATTCCAGTTAACTTACTTCTTTTCTTTTTTGCAAATGAGCAAATGGTCCCAGTTTTAAAGTTGTTCGTCAGTATAATAAAAGTGTAGTCCTCTGTGTTCTGCTGAATCACAGAGCCTGCTGTTTTCCTGTATGAATTACTTCATTTTGTAGGTAACTACAAAGCTTGGTTCATTGTGTTAGTAGATGTGGATAATTAGGTACATTCTGCAAAATCAAAGATGTACTAACATTCTTTAAAACTTCCAGATGACATAAGTAACCAACTGCTGAAAACTATATACGTAAGTGGAATTTATAGCCCCTTCTGTCTTTGGATTGGTTATACACAGGATTTCAGTTCTTCTAGATAATCCTTCATGAGCAGTTGCCTCTTGCTTAAGTAATCTTAAATAAATGTGATTTTGTTGGTGTGCAACTATCCTCCTGAGAGCATGTCTTCATGGACCATAATCAGCAAATATTTTTAGCGGCAAAACAGGTGTCATATAGCAATTTGTCAGTGGTGACAATAAAATTATTTTCTCAATGCTGACAATACATCATTTTCTTGAACTACATTTGTGACACGGTTAAAAAAAAAAAAAAAAAAAAAAAATCCATCTTCCAGTATATCTGCTGAAATTACAATCCATCGAATGACAGTGAGATATTTATTTAGGTGCTTTTCCAGAAATTGAGACATATGAATTACTAAATTCAATTACATTTTCTTAAAGAGAATGAGTTTGTATGATTTGTATCTCTTCAATTTCATTTATGTTTCTGAGCACACCAGACAAAATCTAGTCACCCTAGGACATGTAATGCTGACACTGTGTAACAGTGAACCTAGTCATAATAATGGATCATTTCAATGAGAAGGAGGGTCTACAATTTTTCAGTTATCTAGCCAAAGCCATTTGTGCATGATTAGATCCCACAGGACTACCAAATTGCTAGGATTTTGATTGCTGCATTCAACACACTGTTCTGAATAGAAGGAGCTTAGTCACTGAGACCATTGAAATTAACACTGCAGTTCATGTTCACTGTGACCTGAATCAATAGGACCAAGTCATGGTATGAAAAACGTCCCCAAAAATTTAACAGAACCACCTCCAGCCAGAACTACACCCTGCACCCACTATGGTTCAAATGCCTTGTTGGGCTTTCGGTGTACTCAATGCCTTACATCATGCAAAATCATGATTTGTTGGACCACAAGAGCCGAAAGAGTCTATGTACTCTCCAATTTTTGTGTTGTTTGGCCCATGTATGTGCTGCTGTGACCACTGACCTTTTGTGAAGTACAGGACTTCAAAATTCCGTTGCCTGAAACCTTGGAATTTCCAGAAACTGGTTAGGCAGACCTGAGTTCGCTGACAGTAGCAGTTTCTGTTTGGTTTAAAACTGAGTGTCATTGATAAGATGAGACACTTGTGTCCGATCCCTACTGATTAGGATCTTTTTATTAACACCGTTCTTAAGCCCATTATCTGGCTGCAAATGGTACACCATTCCTTGTAGACTGTTGGACAATCTATATTCTTGGACTAACAAATTGGCCAACATCATGCTTGGTATGATCGCAGGAACATCCAAATGCAATGCTTTTACATTCCTGTTTTTAACATTTTCCCACCATTTGTGACGTTTTTGGTCATTCCCGTCAAGTTTCCTATGTCCACAATGTTAATTCACACCCGATTTTGCGTCAACATTTTTGTAATTTTCCCACAATTTATTCTTTATGAAAAAATGTTTGTGGAAAAAAACTGACATAAAATGACACTGCCAATATGTTGGCCATCAAGTAGTGTTTACAAATGTTATGTGGTTAAGTGTCTTGACACCATGGTGCTCTACTTGGCAGATTTAAACTGGTAAACATGTAAAAGTTGGTACAATTTGTGCCATACCTCCTGCCACTGTCAAACTCTACTCTGGATGGTGGCTGTTAGGTGTAACAAGGTTTGTACAAATAAAGATATCATGACAAATCACAACCATTTCAAAACTCTCTCTAGAGAACTTCATGAATAGGAAAATAAAAAAGTATATGTGTAAGTGGGTCTACGAAACCTACATAAAAATGACACAACTTTGTTGATGCACGGGCAGTGCACAAACTTCTTTAAGAATATCTATGATCAAAAAAATTTATGACAATGTGAGATTGTACCTACAGTAAGGAAAGGTGTGGTAGAGGACCAGTACATGACACAAGAAGCCAGTGAGGTGTGGCACATGATGAAGACAAGGTGGAGGCAGGGATGACAAGACAGAAAGGAAACTGTTGTGCGCAGGGTGTAGGGGCCTGGCAGTTCCCCCTTCCCTGCCATCCACACCTCCGCATCATTTTCATCATCTCATTCATTAGAGAGATTTGAGCCCACACAGAGGCTTACTGGTAATTGTTCTTGCTGTGAACTATTCACGACTGGAACAGGACATGGGGAAGCGGCAGTAATACACAAGGTACACCCTGCCTGACTCTGCAAGGTGACTTGCAAAATGTAGATGTAGATGCACCACACCTCACCGGCTCCTGTATCCATGTGTCATGTGCCTAGCCCATGCCCCTGCCACACTTCCCTCCTGAATTCCTATCCTGCACACCTGCTGCATCACTCAAGAGCTGCTAGCTACCCATCTCTATTCCCTCCTCCTCCTTCCCATGTCTTTCTCCCCCAATCCACCCCACCCAATACAACCCGTACTACCCCAGTCCAGCTGCTGAACTGCAATCCCAACGTAGTCTGCTCAGCCGGCACAACACCAAGTGCACAGGTTTGGCGTGTGCTGCTTGCAGGCGTGCGTGCATGTGTGTGTGTGTGTGTGTGTGTGTGTGTGTGTGTGTACGTGCGTGTGCAAGCGTGTGTGCAGTGTGCATGTGTGGGATTTGGGGCGGGGAGGGGGGGGGGGGGGAAGGGGCAGGGAGAGGCTGCATTTGCACTCCAGCTCATCATCAGCTTTCCACCGATAGCTAACAAAAAATACCACTCTCTTTTGTATCTGCCTCTTGATGACTCAGTGCTTCTCCTATCTGGAGAGTGGTCTTCTTTTCTTTTCCCCTAAAGCATTACGTGGATGATGCGGATTTTATTGATGCAGCAAGAGGTTGGCTCCAACATCAACCTGTACAGTGGTAGCATGCAGGCATACAGGCCCTCCCCGTAAGCTGGCATAAGACCGTTGAATGGAGATTATGTTGTAAAATAGGGTTTTGTAGTCAAAAGAATGCAGAATAATTTGGTGTATTGAACTTGGATAAAACTCATTTGCTTTCAGTAAAAAACGTTTTGCCCTGCTTATTGAATGCCCCTCATAGTTACCCCCTAAAAAAAGCAAACTGTTCTATTTTGAGCACTGTAGATGGTGTAGACCTGGTACTAGGAAGTCATGTGATCCACTGATGTACAATATGGCAGTGGAGTGGTGTGCATGTACCGATTGGCTGTCTGGAATCAGTAAAGCAAGATGGGTCGACATGGAGACATGACAGAATGGTAAAAAGGAACTACAGTGAAACCCCGCTTTTACACTTTTCAAGGGACTTCAAAAAATGGTGCAAAATGTGGAAAATAACATTTTAAGCTGTAAATGTACAGGATACCACTCCCTACAGTTTCACACTTTATGTATGTGTATATAATAGGCATCAAAATACTCTTGTCTGGGACTTGTTTATTATCTAATAGAGATTTATTATCTAAAACAAACCACTGATACAATGGGGTCTGACAATTGGGAAGCAGAAACATTTGACTCAGTTTCATATCTCATTACCGATGATTTTGGAATGCCTGTAGCTGTCACTCATTATTTAAATGATGAAACACTGCATCAGTTCATATTTTTTGATGCTTAGCACAGTACATTTTGAGAATTTTTCTTGATATTGAGTGCAAATATTTACATAAGTATTTTGTGTGGCGTTTGCATATGTGTTGTTCTGCATCTCTTGAACTGTAGTTGTCTTTTTGCGGTTATCTGGTACTGTGCTCCCTCAGTTATGCAGAAAACCATACACATGCAGACTATGACTCACTTTGTTTTTTTGTGCAACATAACAAAAAATATACACGTAAATATTGCTTATAACAACAAGAATAAATCCATGAAACACGTTTTGCTCAGCATGAGAATATATGTAATTCGTGCTGTGTTTAAACCAAAAACATTTGAGCAATGCAAATTGAATAAATGTGTCAAATAGCACTACAAGTGGCCAAAAGGCGAAAGACATTAAATATGGTTCGACAGTGGTGTGATAATGATTACAGCAACCAACATGATAGATATTAAACTTCCTGGCAAATTAAAACTGTGTGCTGGACCGAGACTCGAACTCGGGACTTTTGCCTTTCGCGGGCAAGTGCTCTACCACCTGAGCTACCCGTGCACAACTCATGGCCCGTCCTCACAGCTTTAATTCTGCAAGGTTAGCAGGAGAGCTTCTGTGAAGTTTGGAAGGTAGGAGATGAGGTACTGGCAGAATTGAAGCTGTGAGGACGGGCCGTGAGTCGTGCACGGGTAGCTTAGTTGGTAGAACACTTGCCCGCGAAAGGCAAAGGTCCTGAGTTCGAGTCTCGGTCCAGCACACAGTTTTAATCTGCCAGGAAGTTTCATATCGGCGCACACTCTGCTGTAGAGTGAAAATTTCTTCTATGATAGAAGCAGTTTGTGCACAGCTCATGCACCAACAAAACTGTGCCATTTTTAGGTATGATTCGTACACCCACTTACTCATATGCTTTCTTATTTTCTTATTCATGAAGTTTTCAGACATGAACTTTGTAATCCCCCCTTCCTTCTGTCTTCCATGTATTGTCCACATTAAACAATGCCCAGTCCAAGTACTTAATAAGCAAAGTATTTTATGAAGATTTGAGATGAGTGAAGATCACAAAAACTTTCAAGTTTACTTAGCTTGTCATATTGAGATGGCCCCAGTTCTTCTTGTCTAGGGGTCTGAATCTTGAAGCTGAAAATCTGATATCATATCCTCATGGTTGGTTTGAACTAAATAAATTTGAAGATTATTTTCCACTGATTTTCTCACATTTTAGTATATCATACAGTGTTTTGATTTTTCACATTGACAAAGCCAAAATTACATTATTCACACCTATTATACAGAAATATATCCAATCACATGAGGCAAGCTTATGACTCTCGCACTCCGTTGAAATAACAATATTCCAAAGGGTTTACAATTTTTCTTAAAAATGAATTCCTACTAGTTTTCATTACATTATTAATTTCAGTTATTATGCATCCAGAAATAAACAGTACAGGATTGCTTAATTAGTAATAGAAATTTTAAGTGTGCAGGTATTCATAACTTCAAATGTTTCTAAAAAAAAAAAATTATTTTAACTCTACATTCAGAACTAGTACTTATCAATTAGAACATTGAAACTAAAATATGTTATAAAGTAATTCATTTTTCATAAATTTTAGCTTGAAATATTAGTATACTGTATACAAAATTATATGAAAGTTTTCAGAAAAGCAAATGAGATAATATTAACCTGTCCAAAATTCGGAAAATAATACTGGTATTGACAACTACTGTTGAGGAAAAGTAATGCTAGAGGAGGATGTCTCAATACAAGTTTAAACTGAAATGGATATAAAGGCTAAATGTACAGGGTGGCGCACGAAATGTGTTACCATTTTGTTTTTGAATATAAACTTTATTGTCAATACAATCTGAAAGGATCATATACTACAATGAAGAGCCGTTCATGGATATTTGTTCTAATGCAGCACATGCTCAATATGTCCACCATTTCATTTCCTAACTTCCTTCAAACGAACACTGAAGTTAGTGATTACCCTATGGCACATGTCTTCCATAATTTCACTGCAAGCTTGAAGAATAAGTCTTCTGAGCTCCATTAAATCATGTGGACGTTTCAGGAAAATTTTTTCCTTTAGGTACCCCCAAAGAAAAGAGTCACATGGATTAAGGTCTGTACTGTTGGGAGGGCAATTTTGTCTGTCATTGAAGCGACCTGGAAAACTGAGTGATATGATCCGCATGTCGAAATGCTCGTGTAAAAACTCCAACACAGTGTTTGCAGTATGTGGCCTTGCTCCATCTTGCATGAACCACTGCATGTTTTAGGGCAAGGCAGTAGCAAGAAGCTGTGGAATGAAGCTATTGCGAAGCATGCTCAAATAACGCTCACTGTTCACAGTTCATTCATGAAGCACTTGTGGGTTTTCAGTGGCCCAAAAGCGTACATTTTGTTTGTTAACATCACCATGTAAATGAAAATGCGTCTCGTCTGAAAATCAAACGTTGTTGAGAGTTTGTTCCCTATCCTCCGCCCACTGAGCAAACAGTAGTCTCTGCTGCTTGTGTTCTTCAGTGAGCTTCTGTGCACAGGTCATCTTGTATGGGTACATATGGAGGTCACTTTTAAGAATGCATTGAATGGAGCGTCTGGATATTCTCAGTTGCACTGCTGCCTTTCTACACGATTTCCCGGGACTTCTCTGTACAGCAACTTTACCGCTTCAGTATTCTCCAGCAAACAAACAAGTTTAGGCCGAGGTCTCTTTGCTTCCAATACTGTTCCTTCCTGTACAAATTTATTGTACAACCTGTGGATGGTCTTCTTGCAAGGGACACATCGTGTGTTAAACTGTTGTCGAAAATGCCTCTGAGTTACAACAAGGCTTTTCGTTTCATGAAAAAGTAATACAATTGCCGATCGTTGCTGCGTCGTCAGTCTTTCATTGTCAGCCCAGGCTTACTAGTCTTATAGCGGCAGTATTGTGAATTACACGTCATTTCGTAACTCATTTGTTTTTCCAAGCTCCGCTGGTACTGGTGTAGAGATCCCAGCAGGATATATAATGTGCGTCGTAAATTGTGGAAGAAACAATTCACAACACATTTCGTGCACCACCCTGTAGCTTATTTTACCATGAAAACACACTTATGAAACTCAAGAAATCTTTTTTCCTGCTTTTTTTCATGATTGGTACATAGTCTCTTTGCTGTGTTTTATCTATCCAAAATATTAACTATTTGTCCTCATCATATTAATTCCATAGCATTATTGATAGGCTTCTGTTTAACTATAATTCCTTATTTAGAACCAGTAATGAAAATAATGATGGGAAAGTGTTTCTTTGTTGTCATAGCTGAGAATAACTTTACCAATTAATTCCCACAGGTACCAGTGACAGTCCTAAGCTATGGGGTAGCATTGGGTCAGAACTGAGTTCAGGTTCACCTCAGGCGGGCTTCTCTTCTTCCAGGGTAAGATTTTCAGTGAAGTAATTCAATCAATAAATAGTAAATGCATGTACATTTTTGCTTTACTTGCAGCAGTTGATTATTATATTTATATCTATGTGGCTCCAAGAGCTTTTAGAAAATCTGTCAGATCTGCATCTGATAATTACATAGCTAAAAGTAATATTCTGTTACTTCAGAATGAATGTTAATTTTTGGGAAATAAAAACAGCAACCAGTTGCCAGTTTCTGAGGCATGTGTGTTTGAAGCAGGCTAGTGTAAACACATAGATAAAAAATAATGAGGGGATCATTCAAAATGTTCTGACAGATCCCAAGGGCGATCTGTTTTCTGAGACAGTTTTGAGTGCAACTATTTAGCATTACTAATGTTAAGTATATCTCTGCGAGATTTAGCAGAATGTGTGACTTTACAAGCGATTGATATGAGAGTAGTTAGCCAGTCACAGCACAAGATGGGATATGTATTGGAGAGACTTTCAGTGTAGTTTTTGAGTAACAGGATGTAACTAAAGAGGATTGGTATAATCAGACAGTGGAAACTCTAGGTAAGAATATCGACAATATAGGAAAAGACAGATTACTACTTACTGTAAAGATAACATGCTAGGTTGCAGACAGGCATAATTAAAGAGACACTTACACATAAGCTTTCGGCCTCAGCTTTCGTCGGAAAAAAAGAACCACACACCATTCATTTACACAAGCAAGCACAGCTCACACATACATGACTGCCAAGCTCGGAGTTGACAGTTTTATGTGCATGAGTTATGGTGCTTGTGTGAATGAATGGTGTGTGGTTCTCTTTTTCCAATCAAGCCTGAGGCCCAAAAGCTTATGTGTAAGTGTTTAATAATTGTGCCTGTCTGTAACCTAGTGTGTTATCTTTATGGTAAGTAGTAATCTGTCTTTTCCTATATTGTTGAGGATTGGGAAAAGATTGTCTATATGCATCTACAGTAGGAATAAGTATTGCTTCTTGCTCATCATACATCAGAATAAGTGGTGGTTCTTGCAAATGTGTACATGATACTGAATAACAGCTCAAACTGTCTGGAGCAGTGGACACCCTGTATCACTTATTGTTGAATACTGTATGGTGTATAATTTTTCGTGATTTGTGGTACACGATAGTTCCTGAAATCTTTTTGGTGATTCTATCCTGCAAGGACTTCTGAGTTATGATGAAAGAATATGTGACTGAAACACACGAAATGGTAATGCACGTAAAATATGCAGACAGAACAAGCAGAAGTGAGGGTTTGGGTTTTGAGACAAACAGTTGTTAACTTAACAGTAGAAGGTTGAAAACTGACAATTATAAATGTATGTGTGTGTATGTGTGTGTGTGTGTGTGTGTGTGTGTGTGGTTTTTTTTGGGGGGGGGGGGGATGTTTTTCATGGTTATAAAGAAATTGGTATGCTTCATAGAAAAAATTGGAGTTACTTTTCAGCTTTAGTAGACACTTCATTTTAGAAGTATGAAATTGTTTTTGAATCTTATGCAAGAAAGTTTGGTCATCTAATGCTTGCTGATGTTTTAAATTTTATGTTGAGTTTGCATGTCTGTGAGTTGCTATTTATAGATGTATTCACAAAATTTAAATGAGATGCATTTTACCTTTGAATATTGGTGGCATGAATATTAGTGGAATCAAATCCCCAGACACTGACATTACTTACCTCAGAGTCGACATGAAGATCTTTCTTCAGACACACACTACTGTTTTGAAATAGTGGAACACCAGGACCGAGAGACGTGATCACAGTGAAATTTACTCCATTGATTAGGGACATGACACTTCATAAATGATTAGCATTACGGGCCTGTGCGTGCACTGTGACTGTGGAAATTCAGGATGGAATAGCACTACCATATGCTGCAATCAGATCCGCTAGATATTGTGGGGTGGAATGAAACAGTGCTTGAATATGCTGCTGGGGACTACTCTATCATGCGACTTGTAGGCACATTATCATGCTGCTTGTAGGCGCATCCACGGAGCATCAGCTGTGGTTGAGGAGGAGCTGAATGAACAAGTTGGTGACCGACCATATCCCAGATGTGTTCGATGGGTGACATGTCAAATGAACTGGCAAGCCAGGGGACAGTGGTACCCATCATTCTTCTAAGAAGACTTGCACATTCCTTGCCACAGGCAGCCGGGCATTGTCCTTCTGAAATATGGCATGTAGAACAGCATGCAGGAGGGGCAGCACTTCAAGCTGTAAAACCTCACTGATGTAGCAATAGCTGTTCAGACTGCACTCAAGATGTAGGAGGCGAACTGGCACGTTATAGGCAGTGGTGCCCCAACCTATCACACTTGGCATTTGACGCTATGCCGCTCAATAGTACAGTCTGCTCGATTTTGTTGCACAATGGTGGTGTCAAACATGTATGCAGCCATTCCTGTAGGACAAGTTGAGGTGGGACTGTCTGAAAAACATTACATTTTTCCAGCATGCCAATGACAGTGTTCATCTGCCCCTTGCAGTCAGTGGCGATGGTGGATTCTGGTTAGTGGAAACTGATGCAGTGGCACGTGTGCCACTAGTCCAGCTCGAGTGCTCGAATGTCGTGCTGACACTGTAGATCATTCTGTTCAGTCCTTTACGATCAAACAAAGAAGATGGTGGTCATCTTGTACTGTGGTCACACTGTTTTGTCCAGTACACTATTGACACTGTGTACGGCCCTCTTTGCTCCATGGCTACACATACTACTCTCTGTTGATGCAGCATGCCCTATGTGAGCTGCAGTGTCACGGAACAAAACACCCGCCTCCTAGGGATCAATCATTCCACCCCATTTGAATGCTTTTGCATGCCGATACTCCACTCTTTGATGTCGGTGAGGCATAGCTGCACCGCTTAGTACAGCAGCTCTGTGCTGATTGAATGTTGTGTCACACAAAAGAGGGCACTGTTGGCCTAACTGTACGTCTCTTCTCTGCCATCTAAATCATTTATTATGGTTCCTCTGTATACAATTCACTATGAAGTAGCACTGATTGAGCAATTTCACATTAGCAGTTTGAGGCAGAATTCACATATGTATTAGCATTTATTATAAATGCAAATTTTTCAGGTCCATAGCTATTGGAAATATTGTTGGAATGTAGGACAAGAATAACTTTTCTTAAGAGTCACACACAGGGTGAACAGTCTTTGCATGAAATTTTGAGTAAAATAATTTTGGTATCGGGTCGTGTTGTTATAAAACACTACAGCAACTAAATTGCTGGTGTTTTGACTGACCTGCTGCGGTCCTCTTCTGGGCGGTTAACTTCAGTCTCTACATGAACCTGTCATAGGTGACACTATAATTAAAGAAACATGATGATTCATTTGATAAACTCCATTCAAGCTTTATTGTCACACAACGGAGATGGACAGAAATGTCACTAATTACTGCAGTACAATATATATTGTCTGCAAAGCAAGCATTCCTTAGAGCATGTAAACTAGTCCTGAAATTCTTGTGCTTGGGTTTTATTAGACTTCAGCTGAGATAACTTTTTGATCTGTTTTCATTCAGAGCAAAATATTTTAAAGAATTTACATAACCTTTTCTTCCAAAAGACTTTCGATAAGTGTCATCTTATCACCAAAATAGTTCAACAATAAGTCAGAATGATTGGCAAGTACATAGCTTCAGGAGGCGAAATTCAAGTACTGCTGATACGTGTACAAAACCACAAAATAACTGTCCTTGCTTATCAGTTTGTAGTTGCTACCCTGTCTTTCATTTCCATCATTGGATTATGTTTCTCAAACTGGTCATCAGTAAAAGCTCCGTATCTTTCTTGATGACGTGGGTTGCATCAGCCAGTTACTGTTTGGATTTTAAAATTTGCTTTATTCTTGCTATAGAGAACAAATTTCAAAATTTAGGAAATTTGTACTTGCTGTAACCTGTGATACAAGTGTACGTTACATTCACAGTATCAGTACGAAATAAGTTTCTTGATTTAATGGTATATGTCAATTGAGTTGAGGGTGACACTGAGTCATTTAAACTGCAGCAAATTATCATTCTTATTAAATTAGACATGGTTTTGAAATATTTGCTCTTTGCAATTGTTTCAGAATCCTACGGAGGAGTCTCCACGTCCAGCTGATCATAAATCGTCCCTGCTCCAGAAATTGCTGTCAGAATGAAAGCATGGTCAGAGCGGTGAAGATAGACTCAGGGAGACATGAGGTGCTACAATCCGAGCCTTGACGTGTGAGTGCGGATTTCTAAGTGTTTATCGCGCACTGCCACATGTTGGCTGGAGGCACAGTTCCACAGCAGACTGCTGGGTGGGGAAAAGTGGAGTAGAGGAGTGCTGGAGAACAGGAAAAGACAAAAGTGCTCTGTTTACTGATGCTCAACGGAAGCAGTGAAGCAGGAAGAGAAACGTGTTCACCCAAGCATTTTTATTTGCTTTAATAAAGTGCATTGGTATTGATTAGTTCTATTTTAATATTTTTTCTCATTAAGAAATCAGTGACTGTTTTTATGAAATAAATTTGTATATTGAGAGTCAGAAATTAGAAATAATACTGCCACACTGTATTACAAAGGTGTACATCAAGCCTTCCGTGCTGCACTCTTCCATTTTTGTGCCCTTCCCCTTCACCCTTAAAAATATAAATAAATGAAAGAAAAAATATTTTAATCTTAAAATCAGTGTATGTCTGTGACTGGCTGTCATCTTCTGAATGTTTGCAGTGCACAGTATTGTTTCAGTGAAAAATATTCATGTCTAACGTGTGCAGCCCATGGAAGATGTAATGTGAACCATTTCTATGCCTTGACCACTTTCAAAATATGTTTCTTTTAGTGATATTATAATTTTCTGACACTATAAAATGCAAAGGGCATAACTTCTTGGAACATTACTTTTACCTTTATTATTATACGATTGGTAAAAGTAATTTAAGTCTCATTTTTTTGGTGTAGGTAGCAGTGATAAAATTTATCATCATGCTTTCTTTGTAAGTGCTACTTTAGGCAGTTCACTGATCAGTTGGGCTCTAGATCAAGTGCACTGACATAAATGGGTTGCATTTGTTACAGACATGTGAAAATTATTTTTGCTACTGGCAATTTATGGTACTATTTAAGGAAAACTCCAGTTTTGTTTATTGTTTCATAAATTTCTGTAAATTAAATTGTGTGTGCAACACTTATCATTTTTGTTTAACAGAAGGTTTAAATAAAGTCACATACTGCTTGTTAATTTCAAGGGGGAAAATTGCCTATACTGTGCATATACTGTGGCTTTTATTTTGGGGTAATCAGTTCTGAGGCGTAGTTTTATTTAACTCTGTCCAGAGGCATTGACCTGTTGATTAATGTTATTCCCAATGGTTTTATAAATAGAAGTTGCTATGCGATAACAGCAACAATACTTTTATAATAAAATAATTTATTTATTTGCATCATGTTTCACTTTCTGTAAATAAGTACTTTGTTGAGCCTTTCTGTGATTTACAGTGGAATCCACAATTCTGTAGCAAATGGCATTATACCAAATGAGTTTCAGACATGGATGTTGACATTTCTTTGAAGAACGTAATTAATGCATTTAGTTTTGAAAGTTTTACCTTTGATTCATCCATGGGGAAAAGGCAAATTAAAGCATAAATTAATTTTGTGAAGAAATGTTAAACTTTTTACTATATATGTCTCTCAAGATTTTATATGAACTCATCACATTTAGAAATGAACTATTCTGTGTAGTGTGTTAAAACTAATGTAGCAGTTTCATACTTGTCATTATTTGTTGTCTTAATAACTGTAATCCCACTACAAATTTCAGCACTCTCCCTTTCCCTTTTCTACGGCATCCTCAAGCTCTTGCTGTTGGAAAGTCTGTTGTTATGTGATGATGAAGTACAAAGTTGTTTGTTACAGTTATTCTGTGTGTTATTCTGCACTCTTGCTCTTCAAAATTGCAGCAGATAGGCACATGTAGATTAAAATGTGTGGTTTTTCCACCATATTTTTAAACACTTAGGAGTTGATGTAGATGATGGAACTGGGAAACTCTGTGACATTTTGTCAAGAGTGTATTTTTCTGTGAGCAAATGTGCAATTATCTTTTGTACTTGAGGTTGTGAACTATGGACTGAGGGAGTTTAGCCGCACTGTTCTGCTGAAACTGAACAACATTTCATGGTAACAATGCCTCTGCAGCAGTTGTTTTTGTTGTTATTGTTGTTGTTGTAATTATGAAACCAAAGCATGAATGTAAATGGTGTACAGAAGATTTAGATAAAATAAGGGTATGTAGTTAGAATTTGGGAAACCTTCACCTTTCTCCCCCTGTCCTAACCATCTCACGTGCCTCATCCTTCCCTCTCATTCTGCAACTGTCTTTGTTTCACACTCTCTTTTCCTGTTTGTTGATCTCTCTTTGTCTTTCTGTCTATGTCTTTAAGCTTAGGAAGATAAGGGATTCGTCTACATACCGAAGATAGTCAACAAAACAACTGAACTGCACCTGTAGATGTTGACAATAGGTAGGCTGTTTCAGATAGATGAAGAATCACCTACATCAGAATGTAAATTTGGTTAATATTTTTGTATACATATTCTTGAAACAGTCCAACACCAGTGAGTCAGCTCAGTGTGCGGAAGATGTTATTTTTACTCGCTCGCTTGGTTGTTACTAGCTGAGCACATGCGTGTAAAAAGAGATTGCTGTTTATAACTTTATGTGTAATTACAATACGTATTATTCTTATTATTGCAAATAATGATAAAAATAATATTGTAAACTCCTCTTTCGTAACTTGGTTATATGTAATTGTTCATTTTGTGTTGTGCAGGAAAGTGGCATGAAATAAGAGTGCCCCTTTCAGCAGAATGTACTTTGGATTTATTAAAGAGAAAAGTTGATATTTAATTACTAAATGGAGAATATATAAATATGTACATAGGAATTATTTACCTCGGTTGCATCATGTGTACACTGCTTTCGTGCAGTATTTCGGTTACTCTTCTCTGTTATTAGGAATTGCTTCCGTGGTTGCATTCACTGTCCTTGTATTGTTATAAATTTTCCTCTGTTAGTTAATGTGTTAAAATATTTTCCCATTGTGTTCACATCCCATGAGGTGTCATTTCCATTCTGGTCAATTTTAATTCAACTTTTCTGGACATGTGATTTAAATGTGTGCACGCACACGTGTAACATTATTTGAAGTTCCTGTAGATGATTTGTACATACATGTTTTTATTTTTAAAAGTGCTGTTCTGTAGTGAAAAAAAGATTATTTACCAAAATTGATTTTTAAAAGTCTAATTTGAGATGAGCTCATTTAGATATTACTTTGTTACCTGGCATTGTAAACCTGATGTGTATGCTGTTTTGTATATGAATTTCTTGAAACAGTACTCATGTTTTTAGTTTTTGCAAGACATATGTAGAGAGGCCAAGGAAAAGACTTTCTGCAGTGGGATTTTTATTAGTTATTATTAATAAATTTGATAACAATAAAGTATTGTTTTTCAAATAAGATTTTTGTGAAGGTGTTATTTGGTAAGTTCATTACAGAAACTTTCCTCTAAATGCCGCCACTATTCATTCCAAATGAAAATAACTTGGGTTTCAGGAAAAGGTAAAAGTACTTAGCATAGAATTCAGGCTATGTATAAACAAAGGTAAGGCAAAATTAATGGAGAGTAGCAGAAAAGAAAATTTGCACTTGCTTGATATAAAAACTGGGGAAGGTGTGATACTAGAAGTAGTGAAACAGCTCTACTGTAGAAAAACTAAGATTACATGAGGATGAGTGGGAGACACAAGATGTAGATTGGTACAGGTGAAGAAAGCTTTTTTTCCATGAAAGAGCGGTATTAGTGGTGATTATTCAGATGGGATTGAGGAAGAAATTAATTGTTCATTTTCTTGGGCCTCCACTTTAGTTAATCTGCAACTGAAAGACTTGGTAAATTGGAACAATACCTGGGCAAATAAAGATTAAAAATCTGTAAAACATTATTGAGTATGTTGGATATAGGAGGTATGCAGGAAAATGGATTAGAGTATTTATAATGTTCATTCAACCAGAGTAATAGCGAAGAGTAAAACAAGTTCATAACATGTTACTTACAAAAGAACTGATATACTGATTTTGTTCTTGCCATAGATCCTAAGGTAAATGGTGCAAAGGATGTAGAATTTTTTCAATTGCAAATTAGCACAAAATTTACCACAAGCCTGCAAATGTGTATGTATTAAAGTGAGAGACATAATTCTTTTGCTACTGTAGGAAACACTATCAAAAGAAAACGGTTTACAGTGCTTAATTACAAAGATCATCCAACAATCAGTTGGGAAAGTGACAGTTTTGTAGATGGTGGCCTTAGCAACAGATACTGTTAAACATTACTGAAAGCATTCTCGAGAACAATCTGAAATGTAATGAAATGAAATGAGCGTATGGCATCATTGACTGGGAGGGCCCCTATCTGGGGAAGTTCAGCTGCTAAGTGCAAGTCTTATTTCATTCGACGCCACACTGGGCGACTTGCGTGCTCGGATGGAGAACAACCTAGAAGAGATTGTTCGAAAGGCTACTCATGATAGAAATACACTCCTGGAAATGGAAAAAAGAACACATTGACACCGGTGTGTCAGACCCACCATACTTGCTCCGGACACTGCGAGAGGGCTGTACAAGCAATGATCACACGCACGGCACAGCGGACACACCAGGAACCGCGGTGTTGGCCGTCGAATGGCGCTAGCTGCGCAGCATTTGTGCACCGCCGCCGTCACTGTCAGCCAGTTTGCCGTGGCATACGGAGCTCCATCGCAGTCTTTAACGCTGGTAGCATGCCGCGACAGCGTGGACGCGTACCGTATGTGCAGTTGACGGACTTTGAGCGAGGGCGTATAGTGGGCATGCGGGAGGCCGGGTGGACGTACCGCCGAATTGCTCAACACGTGGGGCGTGAGGTCTCCACAGTACATCGATGTTGTCGCCAGTGGTTGGCGGAAGGTGCACGTGCCCGTCGACCTGGGACCGGACCGCAGAGATGCACGGATGCACGCCAAGACCGTAGGATCCTACGCAGTGCCGTAGGGGACCGCACCGCCACTTCCCAGCAAATTAGGGACACTGTTGCTCCTGGGCTATCGGCGAGGACCATTCGCAACCGTCTCCATGAAGCTGGGCTACGGTCCCGCACACCGTTAGGCCGTCTTCCGCTCACACCCCAACATCATGCAGCCCGCCTCCAGTGGTGTCGCGACAGGCGTGAATGGAGGGACGAATGGAGACGTGTCGTCTTCAGCGATGAGAGTCGCTTCTGCCTTGGTGCCAATGATGGCCGTATGCGTGTTTGGCGCCGTGCAGGTGAGCGCCACAATCAGGACTGTATACGACCGAGGCACACAGGGCCAACACCCGGCATCATGGTGTGGGGAGCGATCTCCTACACTGGCCGTACACCACTGGTGATCGTCGAGGGGACACTGAATAGTGCACGGTACATCCAAACCGTCATCGAACCCATCGTTCTACCATTCCTAGACCGGCAAGGGAACTTGCTGTTCCAACAGGACAATGAACGTCCGCATGTATCCCGTGCCACCCAACGTGCTCTAGAAGGTGTAAGTCAACTACCCTGGCCAGCAAGATCTCCGGATCTGTCCCCCATTGAGCATGTTTGGGACTGGATGAAGCGTCATCTCACGCGGTCTGCACGTCCAGCACGAACGCTGGTCCAACTGAGGCGCCAGGTGGAAATGGCATGGCAAGCCGTTCCACAGGACTACATCCAGCATCTCTACGATCGTCTCCATGGGAGAATAGCAGCCTGCATTGCTGCGAAAGGTGGATATACACTGTACTAGTGCCGACATTGTGCATGCTCTGTTGCCTGTGTCTATGTGCCTGTGGTTCTGTCAGTGTGATCATGTGATGTATCTGACCCCAGGAATGTGTCAATAAAGTTTCCCCTTCCTGGGACAATGAATTCACGGTGTTCTTATTTCAATTTCCAGGAGTGTATATTGGATCTAATGGCAGCAAATATACCTGACCAGACAGTTGTAGTAACAGTGATTACCAAAATACAAAAGGCAGCTAAAATAGGATGATTTCTATTTTCAGGCAAGCTAGGTAAAGAGGCAGTAGTATCATATGTCAGTAAGTAACACAAAACTGTTAGTTCTGGAGAGGAGCATGTAGAAGATCAGGTTTAGAGGAATAGTTGACAATGCACATGAGAGATATGTATACAGTAGAACTGTGTGATGGGAGGATAACCCCCCCTCCCCTCCATGGTATACAGTCACTATAAGGAAACTTCTAAAGAAATGGACTTCTGCATCATACACGTAAAACAAAGCAGGGTGCTAGAGATAGGAGATGTTGAATGATACACATTTGGCTGTCAAGAGGGCAATGTGTGAAGCCTCCAATGACTGTTGTAGCAGAGTATTGTCAAATGCTGTTTCATAAAATCCAAAGAAATTCTGGTTGTGTGTAAAGTAGCACCAAAGTTAGTGTCCAACAGAAATTGAAAACTGCAAAGTAAAAACAGAAATGCTTAACTCTGTTTTCAAAAGTTCCTTTACAAAGGAAAATCCAGGGGTATTGCACCAGTTTAATTCTCGCACCACTGCAGATGTAAGCAATACAAATGTTAATGTCAATGTCAGTGGTGTTGAGAAACAATTGCATCCACTAAAAGTGAACAAAGCCATTGGGCCCAATGGAATCCCTATCAGAGTCTGTACAGAATTTGCAGTTGTGTTAGCCCATAAATTCCTCAGACAAAAAACTATGCCCAGTAGTTGGAAGAAAGCACAATTCACACCAATCTACAAGACAGATAGCTGAGATGGTCAGCTGAACTACCAGTCAATAACCATGGCATCATTTTGTTGCTGAATCTTAGATCTCATGCTGAGCTTGTATGTAATGACATATCTCAAAAAGAATTATCTTCACGATGCCAACCAGCACGGATTCCAAAAACATCAATCATGTGAAACCCAACTGGTGCTTTCCTTACATGACATCTCAAAAGCCATAGATCAAGGTTGTCAGATAGATGCAGTAGTTCTCAATTTCTGAAAAGCATTTGACTCAGTAGACTGATTACCATAGCAGTCTGGTCCCTTTAATCCCACAAACCACATTTGACTCAGTACCACATTTATACTTAATATTTAAAAGAACTGTCATATTGGGTGGTAAGTGAAATTTGTGACTGGTTTGAAGATTTTTTGGTGGGGAGGATGCAAAAAGTTCTCTTGGATTTAGATTCGTCAACAGATGTAGCAGCAACTTCATATTTGTCCAGGGAAGTGTGTTGGAATCCTTGCTGTTCATGGTGTATATTCATGACCTCGCAGACAATATTAACAGGAGCCTCAAGACTTTTCACCAATGATGCAGGTATCTATAATGAAATACTGTCTGATAAAAGCTGCACAAAATATCCAGTCTGATCTTGATAAGATTTCAAAATGGTGCAAATGCTGTCAATTTGTTCTGATTGTTCAAAAATTTAATATAGCTCACATTTCAAAATGAAAGAAATGTAACATCTTATGACTACAATATCAAGGAGTAGAAGTTGGAATAGATCATCTTATACAAATACCTCAGAACAACGCTTCATAGGGATATGAAATAGAATGATCATGTTAGCTCAGTCATAGGTAAAGCAGACATCAGTTCAATGGTAGAATACTAGGGAAATGCAATTGGTCTGCAAAGGAGAGTGTGTACAAATCACTCGTGCAACTCGTCCTAGATTTTTGTGCAAATCTATGGGACCCATATCAAATAGGACTAATGAGGAATATTGAATGAATACAGAGAAAGGCAGCAAGAGAGGTCAAGATTCGTTTAACCTGTGGAAAGAGTTTCACAGAGATGCTGAAGGAACTGAAGTGGCAGACACTTGAAAGTAGATGCATCCATCCTGAGAAAACCTACTTACAAAGTTTCAAGAGCTGTCTTTAAATAATGACTCTAGGAAAATACTACAACCCCATGTATTACTCCCACAGGTATTGTGTGCACAAGATTAAATTAACTACAGTGTCTTTAGAGCCATTTAAGCAAATAATTCTTCCTGCACTCCATATGTGAGTGGAATGGAAAAAAGCCCTAATAATTGGTGCAATGTGGAGTTCCCTCTGCCATGCAGTTCACAGTGATTTGTAAAGTATGGATGTAAAGGTAGATTGAATTACTGTGCTTACCAGTTACCTGGATATTAAGGTTTTCTGTGATTTCCCTAAATCGCTCCTGGCAAATCCGGGATGGTTCCTTTGAAAGGGCATGGCCGACTTCCTTCCCCATCCTTCCCTAATCCGATGAGACCGATGACCTCGCTGTTTGGTCTCTTCCCCCAAACAACCCGACCTAACCCTGGATATTACATAGAGTTTACATTAGATAATATATTCGTCTGTTGGTTCTACTAATTAAGACTATAATGTGGTGTATCAATAAAACCTTTTGGCTTCTCACCAACTTTTTGTGATTTCCAGCAAGTTATTTAAATCTGTATTTCTGAGTAATAGACAATTTCTCGAGCAATGTTAGTGATTTTAAATTGTTATTTGGATTGTTCTGTTCTTAGAACTGAGTCTATGAACTGAGCTATTTGTTTGAATAAATGTTGAATTGCTTCAATAAATATGCTTAGAAGATGAAGTTAGGATACTTAGTTCTTCGGGCAGGTTTCTGTAGATTACCCCCAAGATATGACACTGGATGACATAGAAAGAAAGTTTGCAAAATATTTCAACATTTTATCCTTTACATCATCTTAATCAGACAAAATTTGCCCTGCATTATAAAGATTGTTTGGATATATCAGTAATTCTGTGGGAACTTCCAAATTAATTTACTGTTAAGTTATAATCCTCAAAATTTAATACTGTCAATCTCCTCTCTCTGCATGTCTCTTATTTTACGTATGTTTTGGGTGGGAACCTCTTGCAGTTTGTGAACTATACATAGTGAGGTTTTTCCAGGTTTAATCTCAATGAAATGGCTAGAAACTATTTAGTAACATCTGTTAACATTTTCTTAACATCTTTGTGTAAAACTATAACTGATTGCTGTTTATGAAATGTTTGAATAATCTGCTAACACAACAAATGCGCCAATTGCACTGAATGAAGGGGTAATTAATACACACTATGGCAAGGACACGCTCTAAGACAAAATATTGTGAGACACTGTATGTAATTAGTTCCCTGTCTTTAGTTTAATGCAGAACTTTTTTTTTATTGATGCCATTAGGTTAGCTTGAACAGCTGTCAGAGAGTGCCAGAAAACAGACGTTGCTGAGTGTGCACAGCTACAATGACGTAAGGACCTGTGCTCTGTTTGGAATTTCATGTGTACTGGGGCATCATGTAACCATGTGCAGTACTGTGGCACATTTGGAGGGAAAATACAGTTACTGTAGTAGGGCAATTGTTTTATCATATCCTATCCAGATAAGGAATGCAAAGTGAGGAAGCAGTCCTTGGCATAATATTGACTTCAAAACTAGACTCTACACCCTAATATTTTACTATGTGGTCACTTTAACATAGATCTTTTTATTTGTGCTGTGCAATACTGTTATGTAGCATTTCCAGTTGGGTTTACTTCTACACATCACTGTGAAAAGCTAGTAAAAATTAATACAAATTTCTTAAGGGGAAAAAATACACCAGAACTAAGAACAATAAGTTATTTTATGATTATTTCAAATTGTATAACAAATTAACAAGGTCTTCTGTGAAGGCGAAAAACTATACAGATGGCAGTTTTTGTTCTACTCTAAGGCTATGTGGGGAGCTACAGAGATAGAACTCAGTGTGCTGTCATTCTATAATTTACGGAGGAATGGAATTCTGTAAATTTAAGATGTAAACAACAGAAATTGATAAATAACATTAAGCCTAGAAGAGATACCAGGTAAGTATCAAAACATATCTTATGACTGAAAAACATTGTGTTTCACAGAAAGCAGATTTGTAAAATTCTGTGAAAGCTGTAAATGTATTTGAAACAAAATATTTTATTCAATACTACTGACCAAATTTTCCTGCATAGTCATCTCCAAGTGAACATTTATATATGTTTGTATGCTTGCAACATTAAGAGGTCTTTCACTATGTCACATAAGAGAATACTTCGAGAGAATTAGGATTTTGTAACCCACACTAAAATGTGTAATCCAGGTTTAAGTGAACATTGGTGTGTCACGTTTCACACTGAAGTACCTGGTGTTAAGCTTCTCAGTGTGGTTTTCAGGGTACCAGTTTTACTGGAGTGCCAGTGCTGTATTATTTCATGTCTGGTTCTTTATTGTGGCATAATATCAAAAATGCCAGAAAATGAAAATGTACACTATGTAAAATCGCTAAGCGGGTGTAAGGCTTCCATCCAGTTACTCAATGACCAGTCTGGTTTGGCAGTAGAAGACAGCAAAAGGAAGGCCAAAGTTTTAAATTCCACATTTAAGAAATTGTTCAGCAGAAGAATTGTACAAATGTAGGTGAGAGTCGGTGAAAGCAGGGTACTTAATAAACAAAGTGGCATATGTAATGAACTATGTGTACCAATCTGTTGAGTTTTTAATGAGTAATTGTCCGATCTGTCTACTGAGAATTGGGCATGAAAAACATACATTTAAAAAAATGCCTCATCACAGAAAAGAATTTTTTACACTTGTGCCAACTACCCTGTTTTATCAGACTAGTTGGATAAAACAGGGTACTACATTGTAATGAAAAAAAAAAAAAAAAAAAAAAAGGGAAAAGCTCCATTTACAAACCCTGTCGATTACCTCATGTACAAAAATCACACTTATATGCCTCTACATCTACATGGTTACTCTGCAATTCACACTTAAGTGCCTGGCAGAGGTTTCATCGAACCATTTTCATACTACTTTCTACCATTCCACTTTTGAATGGCACATGGGAAAAAGGAACACCTAAATCTTTCTGTTCAAGCTCTGATTTCTCTTATTTTATTATGATCATCATTTCTCCCTACATAGGTGGGAGTCGACAAAATATTTTCACATTCGGAAGAGAAAGTTGGTGATTGAAATTTTGTAAATAGATCTCGCTGCAAACAAAACTGCCTTTGTTTCAGTGACTGCCACCGCAACTCGCGTATCATATCAGTGCACTCTCACACCTATTGCACGATAACATGAAACGAGCTGCCCTTTGCACTTTTTCTATGTCCACCATCAATCCTAGCTGGTAAAGATCCCACACCATGCAGCAATATTCCAGCAGAGGACAGGCAAGTGTAATGGAGGCTGTCTTTTTAGTGGTTTTTTCGCATCTTCTAAGTGTTCTGCCAACAAAGCACAGTCTTTGTTTCGCCTTCTCCACATATTATCTATGTGGTCTTTCCAATTTAAGTTGCTCATAATTGTAATTCATAGGCATTTAGTCACATTGACAGCCCTTAGATTTGTGCGATTTATTGTGTACCCAAAATTTATCTGATTTCTTTTAGTACCCATGTGTATGACCTTGCACTTTTCTTTGTTTAGTGCCAATTGCCACTTTTTGCACCATACAGAAATTCTCTCTAGATCATTTCATAATTGGAATTGATCATCTGATGATTTTACTAGATGGTAAATTACAGCATCATCTGTAAACAATCTAAGGGGGCTGCTCAGAGTATCACCTAGATCATTTATGTGAATCGGAAGCAGGAGAGGGCCTATGACACTACTCTGTGGAATGCCAGATATCACTTCTGTTCTACTTGATGATTTACAGTCTATCACTACGAACTGTGACCTCTCTGAGAGGAAATCACGAATCCAGTCACACAACTGAGACAATACTCCATATACACGCAATTTGATTAATAGTCACTTGTGAGGAACGGTATCAAAAGCCTTCTGGAAATCGAGGAATATGGAATCGATCTGAGATCCCTTCTCGACAGCACTCATTACTTCATGGGAATAAGGAGCTAGCTGTGTTGCACAAGAATGATATTTTCTGAATCCGTGTTGGTTATGTATCAATAAATCATTTTCTTCAAAGTGATTCATGATGTTCGAGTACAGTATATGCTCCAAAATCCTACTGCAAATTGAGGTCAGGACCTTTCGTCAAGTGAGCGGTTGTATATGGTTGCTAAGAAAGGCGCTATTGTGTCTGCATACTCTGAAAGGAACCTGATTGGTATACCATCTGGACCTGAAGACTTGCCTTTCTTAAGTGATTTGAGTTGTTTCGCAACACCTAAGATATCTACAATTATGTCACTCATGCTGGTTTTGAATTCTGGAATATTTACTTCGCCTTCTTTCGTGAAGGAATTATGGAAAACTATATTTAGTATCTCCGCTTTAGTGGCACCATCATCGGTAACATTTCGATCGCTATCGCGCAGTCACGGTATTGACTGTTTTTTGCCACTGGTGTACTTTACATTTGACCAGAATCTCTCTGGGTTTTCTACCATATTTTGAGACAGTGTTTCATTATGGAACCTATTAAAAGCATCTCGCATTAACATCCACACTAAATTTCGAGCTTCCGTGAAACGTAGCCAGTCTTGGGGATTATGTATTCTTCTGAATTTGGCATGCTTTTTTCAGTGCTTCTGCAACAGTGTTCTGACGTGTTTTGTGTACCCTGGTGGATCAGTCCTGTCTCTTATTAACTTATGTGGTATGAATCTATCTACTGCTGTCGATACTTTATCTTTGAATTTGAGCCATATATGGTCTACACTTACATAATTAGTTTGGAAGGAATGGAGACTCTCTCTTAGGAAGGCATCAATCGAATTTTTGTCTGCTGTTTTATACAGATGTATTTTGCATTTATTTTTAGTGGTTTTGGTTTATATGGTTTGAGCCTTGTATACAATGACCTTGTGTTCACTAATCCCTGTATCTGTCATGACGCTCTCTATTAGATCAGGATTATTTGTGGCTAAAAGGTCAAGTGTGTTTTCGCAACCATTTACAATTTGTGTGCTTTCATGAACTAATTGGTCAAAGTAATTCTCAGAGAAAGCATTTAGTACAATTTTGGAGGGTGTTTTCTATCTACCACTGGCTTTGAACATGTATTTTTGCCAACAGATCGAGGGTAGATTGAAGTCTCCACCAATTATAACAGTATGAGTGGGGTACTTATCTGTAATGAAATTCAAGTTTTCTTTGAACCGTTCAGCTATTATATCGTCTGAGTTGGGGGTCAGTAGAAGGAGCTGATTATGATTTTGGTACGGCTGTTGAGTGTAACCTCTACCCATAGTAATTCGCAGAACTATCTATTTCAACTTCACTACAAGATAAACTACTACCAACAGACACAAACACAGCACCACCTACTTTATTTAATCTATCCTCTCTGAACACGATTTGCGCCTCTGTAAAAATTTTGGCAGAATTTATCTCCGGCATTAGCCAGCTTTATCTTCCTATAACGATTTCAGCTTCAGTACTTTCTGTTGGCACTTGAAGCTCTGGTATTTTTCCAACACAGCTATGACAATTTACAACTACAATACCGAATCTTGCTTGGTCAATTCTTGTCGTTTCTTTGCCCTGTACCCTTTGAGACTGGAACCCTTTTTGATCTTTCCCGAGACTGTCTAACCTAAGAAACTGCCCAGCCCATACCACACAGTCCATGCTACCCATGTAGCTGCCTCCTGTGTGTAGTGAACACCTGACCTATTTAACAGAACCTGAAACCCCTGGCGCAAATCAAGGAATCTGCAGCCGACACGGTTGCAGAACCGTCTGAGCCTCTGATTCAGAACCTCCACTCGGCTCTGTACCAAAGGTCCTCAGTTGGTCCTGTTGACGATGCTGCAGATGGTGAGCTCTGCCTTCATCTCACTAGCAAGACTGGCAGTCTTCACCAACTCAGATAGCCACTGGAAACCAGAGAGAATATCTTTCGATTCATAGCGACACACGTCATTAGTGCTGACATGAGCCACCACCTGCAGTTGGCTGCACCCTGTACCCTTCACGGCATCCGGAGGGACCCTTTCCACATCTTGGATGACTCCCCCCGGTATGCACTATGCACATGGAGTGCACATTGACTTTCTTCCCGTCCTTACCTGCCATATCCCTAAGGGGCTGCATCACGTGCCTAACATTGGCGCTCCCAATGACAAGTAATCCCACCCTCTACACTTGTCCGCATCTCTCAGGGAGACCGGCCACTGCCGCAACAGACGAGGCTGCCCTTGCTGGCTCAGAAGTACTTTCAGCAGTGGGCAGTACCTCATACCTGTTATGCAGGGTACCAGTAAGGGTATAGCCTTGTGGCCAGCACCAACTTTCGGCTTCCGCCTAGGGATTCACAACCCCGTCATGGTCCGCCAATCACCGTCAGGAAAGTGTCGACCAGCAGGGGCATCCAAATCTGAGGGTGCAGTGGCATCAGAGATCCCAGGCGATGCTACAGGTTCCAGAGGCGCCAAAGTGCTCACTTCAGGTGTCCCAATGTCACTATGGCCCAGGGCAACAGCCTGGAGCCTGTTGACCAAGGCCAACACAGCTTCCAGCTGTTTACGGACGGTGGCCAATTCCCACTGGATCCATACACAACAGGCGCAGTCCATATCCATCCCTAACAATTTTTTTCCTCTCTTTTATCTCATCATAATCATCATCATCATCATCATCATCATCATTAATGCTGGCGCCCTGTTCATGAGCCCATTCACTACACTTATAACACTTCACCCAGCCTTCTTCAGACTTAGAATTAGAGAAAGGTTCATTACAAAAAATGCAAGCTGTATTATTATCTTCTCCTTCCTCTTCTGACCATGTGCTATACTCCTGTACTTTTCCTATTTTATTTGCTTTCTTCTGTCCAACATTTCTGACTTAAGTAGGCCTAGAACTGTCAGAATGTGGTCCCATTTGAAGTTTCCTTTTGGGAGTCTTCCCCTTTTTCATAGAAGACTTTAATTCTTCCTTATAAGGTGAACTTGTAAGAACAGCTGTCTTTCCTCTTCTTGTATCAGATTTTTGTTACTTTCTTTCAGCTATCAGCACTGCTTTTATGTCTTTCGGAGAGACGTGGAAAGCTGAAGTTGAAGACTTAGGCCTATCCTACTGGGAAGACCGTGTGGTTGGAAAAGCTGTTTCTCTGTTTAATGACTCTGAAGTAGGTTCCAAAGATGGGACATCACCATTCTCCAACGGTGGGTCAGTTTCTGTTGCTTCAGCAGGCTATTACATCCACTCAGGGAAAATATCTGCATCCAGTGGGAAATGCCAGTTTTATGGAATGCATTTACAGCAGTCTCAATAGAAGCAGCTTTCACGAATGCTGTCCCATACACCCCTGCAACCTGATTGATGGTTATCACTCATCCAGGATGACAATGAAGCCACTTTTGAAGCTCTTGAGAGTAATAATTAGTCAATGGGGCCATGAATGCAACATCCAGGGGCTGCATTCGGTGGGTGCAGTGTGGGGGGGAGCATAAGAGATGAACATTGTTTTCTGTAGCCATAGCAATAAGTTCAGTAATCTTTGTGTGTGTTGAGTGACCATCCAAGAGCAGAAGAACAGGTTTCTCTGTAGTTAGTTTAGAAAATTCAACAAATCGCTGAAACCACTTCAGGAAAATTTCTTTCTGCATCCATCTGCTAGGGTGATACTCCACAGTAGATCCTGGCGGAGCATTATCCAGCAGCTCAGGCTTGGCTCTTTGTCTTGAGAACACAAACACTGTGGGCATATAAATTCCAGAAGTGCTCATACAGGCTACAGCAGTCACTAAGATGCCCCTCTCTGTAGAAACCAAACCACCAACTTGACTTTTCCCCTCAAGGCAAGCACCTTTGATTGCTTATTACAGACTGTTGTTATTCCTGCCTCATCCACATTATAGACTCTATCAGCTGTGAAGTTGTATGTATTACAAAGTTCTAACAGCAAACCAAAGAACTGCTTCACCCCTGCATGGTTAAAGCCCATTGCTCTGGCAAGAGATGTTGGCTCAGCAGAACGCAGGCTTATTTCCAGATTTCTCTTCAAAAACGAGTAGAACCAGCATTTACCTGCCATCTTCTCAGTCTTGCTGAAGTTATGTGGCAAGTTATTTTTCTCTGCCAGTTCGAAAGCAAGACTCCGCACCTCATTGATGGTCAATCCAAACAATCTGCTTTCCATTGACAGGATATATTCAGCAGTTCATTTTCCTGCTCCTGATTAAATACAGGTTTGTAGCAGCCTAGACCTTAAACAACAACAACAGCAGCAGAAACGACAACAACAACAATAATAATAACTACAAAAGCTTAATTAATTTCTTCTATAATAGGCCTACCTATCTTTGTAGCATTCTCTAAACACATTCCACTCCGAGCCTTTATTACACGTGCTTTCTGAGTACTCTGAGCAAACCCGAAGAACTTTGATGCTTTCAAATAGCCCATTGTTTGGACCAAAACTGCTGTTACAGCTTCTTTCATACTGTCTTGACTCCATGACAGTCTGTCAGTTTTCCTTTTATAAGGCTCCATAATTATGGCATAATTTAAGTTAGATCCTGTGAATAATAATAATAATAATAACAATAATAAAATTTTAATAAACAATTTGAAAATCGCAAATGGCGATTTTTAAATCAGTTTGATAAAACGGGGCACTACCCTGTTTTATCAAACTTAGTGGCACCCTGTTTTATCCGACAATGCCATGTTAAGAACAAGTTGATTTCAACAGCCCTTAAGTGGGACAAACATTTTGATACACTCAACGATGAACCATGAACCATGGACCTTGCCGTTGGTGGGGAGGCTTGCGCGCCTCAGCGATACAGATGGCCGTACCGTAGGTGCAACCACAATGGAGGGGTATCTATTGAGAGGCCAGACAAATGTGTGGTTCCTGAAGAGAGGAAACAGCGTTTTCAGTAGTTGCAGGGGCAACAGTCTGGATGATTGACTGATCTGGCCTTGTAACACTAACCAAAACGGACTTGCTGTGCTGGTACTGCGAACGGCTGAAAGCAAGGGGAAACTACAGCCGTAATTTTTCCCGAGGGCATGCAGCTCTACCGTATGGTTAAATGATGATGGCATCCTGTTGGGTAAAATATTCTGGAGGTAAAATAGACCCCCATTCGGATCCCAGGGCGGGGACTACTCAAGAGGACGTCGTTATCAGGAGAAAGAAAACGGGCATTCTACGGATCGGAGAGTGGAATGTCAGATCCCTTAATAGGGTAGGTAGGTTAGAAAATTTAAAAAGGGAAATGGATAGGCTAAAGTTAGATATAGTGGGAATTAGTGAAGTGTGGTGGCAGCAGGAACAAGCCTTTTGGTCAGATGAATACAGGGTTATAAATATAAAATCAAATAGGGGTAATGCAAGAGTAGGTTTAATAGTGAATAAAAAAATAGGAGTACGGGTACGCTACTACAAACAGCATAGTGAACACATTATTGTGGCCAAGATAGACACGAAGCCCACGCCTACTACTGTAGTACAAGTTTATATGACAACTAGCTCTGCAGATGATGAAGAAATTGATGAAATGTATGATGAGATAAAAGAAATTATTCAGGTAGTGAAGGGAGATGAAAATTTAATAGTCGTGGGTGACTGGAATTCAAGAGTAGGAAAAGGGAGAGAAGGAAACATAGTAGGTGAATATGGATTGGGGCTAAGAAATGAAAGAGGAAGCCGTCTGGTTGAATTTTGCACAGAGCATAACTTAATGATAGCTAACACTTGGTTCAAGAATCATAAAAGAAGGTTGTATGCATGGAAGAATCCTGGAGATACCAGAAGGTATCAGATAAATTATATAATGGTAAGACAGAGATTTAAGAACTAGGTCTTAAATTGTAAGACATTTCCAGGGGCAGATGTGAACTCTGACCTCAATCTATTGGTTATGAACTGTAGATTAAAACCAAAGAAACTGCAAAAAGGTGGGAATTTAAGGAGATGGGACCAGAATAAACTGACTAAACCAGAGGTTGTACAGAGTTCCATGGAGAGCATAAGGGAACAACTGACAGGAATGGGAGAAAGAAATACAGTAGAAGAAGAATGGGTAGCTCTGAGGGAAGAAGTAGTGAAGGCAGCAGAGGATCAAGTAGGTAAAAAGACGAGGCCTAGTAGAAATCCTTGGGTAACAGAAGAAATATTAAATTTAACTGATGAAAGGAGAAAATATAAAAATGCAGTAAATGAAGCAGGCAAAAAGGAATGCAAAGTCTCAAAAATGAGATCGACAGGAAGTGCAAAATGGCTAAGCAGGGATGGCTAGAGGACAAATGTAAGGATGTAGAGGCTTATCTCACTAGGGGTGAGATAGATACTGCCTACAGGAAAATTAAAGAGACCTTTGGAGAAAAGAGAACCACTTGTATGAATATCAAGAGCTCAGATGGAAACCCAGTTCTAAGCAAAGAAGGGAAAGCAGATAGGTGGAAGGAGTATATAGAGGGTCTATACAAGGGCGATGTTCTTGAGGACAATGTTATGGAAATGGAAGAGGATGTAGATGAAGATGAAATGGGAGATACGATACTGCATGAAGAGTTTGACAGAGCACTAAAAGACCTGAGTCAAAACAAGGCCCTGGGAGTAGAAAATATTCCATTAGAGCTACTGACAGCCTGGGGAGAGCCAGTCCTGACAAAACTCTACCATCTGATGAGCAAGATGTGTGAGACAGGTGAAATACCCACAGACTTCAAGAAGAATATAGTAATTCCAATCCCAAAGAAAGCACACACTGATATTCTACATCCTCCCCAACAAATCTAGATGCCCCATTGTAGCTAATTATTGTGCCCCACTGAAAATATTTCAGTGTTCACTGATCAACACCTCTAACCTACTGCCTGCAATTTAGCCTCCCACATCAAAAATACCAACCACTATCTTCACTGACTCTCCACCACCACCACCCCTTTGTCTTCCCTATATATTAACAGCCCTCGTGCCTATGAACTTACCACTTCTTAACATTATGTTTCCCAGTGTTTTCTTAACATTATGTTTCCCAGTGTTTTTCAGATTCCAAACACACTATTTTATTCCTCATACATTTTATTAACTCTGTCCTAATTCACAATTACTGCTTCTTTGGAGGGAAGATATACAAGCAAAAATGTGTGGCACAGCCATGGACATCCACATGGCACCATGCCAACCTGTTTATGAGCCATCTAGCCCCTTCCTAACCCCTCAAAGCATCAAACCCCTAGTCTGGTTCAGGTTCATTGGTGATATCTTCATGATCCTGACTCAGGGCCAGGACACCCTATCTTCATTCCTTCACAGCCTTACATCATCAGCTTTACCTGTTTATCAGCCAAGTTTGCCACCTTCCTGCAAATTGAACTACTCTTCCCTGATGACTCCATTCACATCTCTGTCCGCATTAAACCCATCAACCACCAACAGTATGCATTTCGACAGCTGTCATTCCTTCCACAGCAAAAAATCCCTTTCATGCAGCCTGCTCACCCAGAAGTAGTGCTTCTGCAGAGACAGCAATTCCTTGCCTAGTATGCTGAGGGTTTTTCCAAGGCCTTCACAGACACGCACTATCCCCCAGACCACAACCAAGAAGCAGCTAGAAAGGAGTGCCGCCTTTGTCACCCAGTACCACCCTGGACTGGAATAAATGAACCACATCCTTGATCAGTGCTTTATCTGCTTTTCATCATGCCCTAAAATGATGGACATCCTACCCAAGATCTTTATAAAAGACATCATATTTACACCAGTGGCTGTAACACTTCCTTTATTTCACGATTGCAATTTCGGCCTTATGCCATTATCAAGTGCAGATTTTTTTGGCTTTACACTATGTCAACTTAAAATGAGTTGACATGGCATAAAGCCAATAAAATCTGCACTTGATAATGGCTTAAGGCCGAAATTGCAACCGTGAAATAAAGAAAGTGTTACAGTCACTGGCGTAAATATGGTGTTTTTTATAAAGTTCTACATGACTGTGAATCCCAGGTATAAAAAGTTAATCAACTACCCAAGATCCTTCCCATCCCTCCAATGTGGTGTTCCATTGTCCACCCAACCTCCGCAATGTCCTAGTCCATCCCTATGCCACGCCCAACCCCAACCCCCTTGCCACAAGGATCATACCCCATTGGAAGATGCAGGTGCAAGACCTGCCCAATCCACCCACCCAGCACTTCCTATTCCAGTCCTGTCACCTCTTATCCTACATCATCAGAGAGGTGTGCCACCTGTGAAAGCAGCCATGTCACATACCAGCTCTGCTGTAATCATTGCACAGCTTTTTATATTGGTATGAGTATCAACCAGCAGTCCATCAGGGTGAATAGCCATCACCAACCTGTGGCCAAGTGCAGAGAAGACCACCCTGTGGCACAACATGCAGCTGAACATAACACACTAGATTTCAATGACTGCTTCACTGCCTGAGTCATCTGGATCCTCCCCTTCACCGCCAGCTTTTCTGAATTGCACAGCTGATAGTTATCTTTATAATGCATTCTTTACTCCCAAAATTATCCCAGCCTCAACCTACAATAACCTCTTACCCCACACCATTCACCACTCTTGCCTATCACCTTCTCTCTGTTCTCGTCTCCCACTCTCTGCGTGCCACCCTCGGACATATCACCTGCCCATCTTTCCCCTTGCTCCCTCCTCACCCCATAGCCTCCTGACATTGCACCTGTCGGCAGTGTAGTCCCTGCACATTCCATCAACAGCACTCTTCTCTCCCCCCAACCGCACTCTGCTATACCTTCCTCTTCCCCGCCCGCTCCAGATTGCTGCTTCTGTTCTATGTGACGGTTACATTCTGGTCTGATCCGTCGGAGATGGCGGTCATGTGTGCATGAGGTGTGCTTGCTTGTGTGAATGAATGTGAGTGGGTTTCTTTTCTGATGGAGGCTTTGGCCAAAAGCTAATGTGTAAGTGTCTTTTTGTCGTGCCTGTCTGCAACTAAACTGGCATATTTACAGTGAGTAGCAACCTATCTTTTCCTTTATTCTTTATCATCAATAATTGCTTCACTTAGAACAATAATATCAATAAATGGGCAATAAAAGTAGGATTTCAAAGCAAATCCTCTATAATAATAATTGTTTATAGAGAACTTGCAAGACATTTTAACCCATTTGTAAATCGGCCTGAAATGGTACTGACCTGTTTTCACAGTAAAATACAATGAAACAGTATTTTCTGAAAATTTCAGTATAGATTTTGTAAAAAGCCCTTTCATAAGAATTTCTTGCATCATTCAATTTAATTCGTACAGTAAACTTCCTGTTTACAGTAGCTACTGGATCAAAACCAGCCATTGATAATCTCTTTACAGACAGGTCTACTGAATGGATTCACACTACAGAACCAACAGTCAATGGGTTACCAATCAGTCTCAAGCAGATTCTGATGTTGAGTAGTGATACTGATTAGGAAATAAAATCTAGTGAATAAATGTTCAAGAGGATAGTCAATAAGCAAACAACTGATTAATTTAGGAAATTACTGAAACATATGGCATGGAGCAATGTACACAGTGCTCAGAACATGAATGAAAAGTAAAATAGAATTTTTATCAATAAAATCTTCACCTTATCTGAAAACAGCTTTCTGTCAAAAGTAACTCATTTGGCCAAGTGCACAAAAAAAAGCTACTCAAAGAATAATGGTATCTTCTAGGACAAAAATGAAACTATATCTGACACTTGGCAGTCAGAGATGGCTCTGGCATTAAAGCTATAGCCCCTCCTCCTCCTCCCCCCCCCCCTCCCCCAAAGAACTAAACTGAGGAGCAAATCTCTGTGGCCAAGAAATGAGTCAGTACATGAAATAAACACCAGAAAAGTTCATAATAGATAAAATAAATTTTGTACCAATTTTATGACAAGATGCTGAGTGTATATTAGTATAATCAACAATATAATGGGGAAGTTTTGTTTAATTATTTTCCATGAACTATCCAATAGAATAAGAGTGAATGATGAGTAAGTTCTTCAATTTAACCTTGTAAATGCGAGTTTACTGCTAAGACTTTTTAATTCTTATGACAGCTTATTGAAAATGGATGCAGCAGCAGGGGTTGTGATCCAGATGCAGACTGCCTTGTATTAACTAAGTAAAGGCTGCTAATTCTTGAGAATAAGCTCATATTGTCAACAACAAATCAAATTGAAGGAAATATATATTTAGGAGACAATGTCAGAATTCCCCAACTCCAGACTCGGGGTTGGCATCAGTTTTGTGAACTTAAAACCACATATTGCTTGAACTGTCCATTTATGAGCCAAAATTACCCATCACGATAATGAAGTCTTCGCGATGACACTGATGTGTAAAACACTCTCAAGGTATTACCAGAATTGACATGGCAATAAGTCCGAGAATATTTCATTCAAAATTATCCTTAGTGGGATGAGTTAACCCAAAATTTAATGCTGTATATCACAGGAAAATGAAAATAAGCAAAGTAGACTCATTTTTGGGTTGTGCTACTACCTTCTGAAAATAACATTTTAATGGACACAGCAGTTTCTTATGCCATTACAAGGCATATGGCAAAATACCAAAGAAGGTAATTCATAAATGAGAACTCATGAATTATGAGATGTGGATAGCCAAATCAGGCAATTAAATAAAGACAATGTGGAATACACTGATGGAGGAACCACAGGCAGGGCTACTACATTCATTAGATATTAAATTACTATCACCATATTCTGATCTGTTCAAGGCATTTGAAGACATAAATCAATACATCCTTTCAATTAAGCTAGAATATAATTATGTCATTGGAAATTCTCAGAAATGGTTGATGTCATATATCTGCACTGGGAAACCGAAGGTTCATTTGAGCTGTTGCCAGTGGGCTCACAAATATGCACATAGCTGAAGTCGTGTATGATCAGTAGCAGCAAGCAACCAGATGCTATCCAGAAGAATTTTTCTCATGCGCCCAAGCTGTCAGTTTTTTGCATGTGCAGAGCAGTCTGAGAGGTATTGGAGGATAGTCTCCACATGGGCTGTATTTACATTTCATGATTTTACTGTTTTCTCTTCATGTACTTTTCTCATATCAAATGAAAACAAAATGAATTTTCATGGCTCGGAGCTATCAATTGAATTAGAATACGTTCACATAGTCATGGAAGACAAAAATACATTTTTATTTTCAGTTTCTCATTTTATTTTATTTCAACATTTCCACATTATGTCATTTTGCTACAGAAATTTGGCTTTTATAAATTGTTTTCTCAGAGGCAGTCAATTTACTTGGAATAAAATGTTTCATTACACACTATCCGTTAGTTTCAACTGTTAGTTCAGTTTCTACATCTACATCTACATCCACATACATACTATGCAAGCCACCATATGGAGCATGGCGGAGGGTACCCTGTACCACAACAAATTGTTTCATTTCCTGTTCCAATTACAGATACAGTGAGGGAAAAATGACTGTCTGTATGCCTCTGCATGAGCCCTAATTTCTCTTATCTTATCTTTGTGGTCCATAAGTGAAACGTATGTTGGCAGCAGTAGAATTATTCTACAGTCAGCTTCAAATTCCAGTTCTCTAAACTTTCTCTAGCAGCTTGCCTTCGAATTGCTTCAACGGCTTCTTTCAATCTGACCTGGTGTGGATCCTAAACACTTGAGCAGTACTCAAGAATAGGTCATATTAGCGTCCTATATGTGATCTCCTTTATGTTATGCCCAGATATTTAAACAATGTGACTGTGTCAAGAAGTACTCTACTAATGCTGTATCTGAACATTATGAGTTTCTTTTTCCTACTCATCTCCATTAACTTAGAAATTTTGTCTAAGTCATCTTGTATCAACGTACAATCACTTATCTTTGACTCTTTCCTGTGCACCACAGCATCATCAGTGAACAACCACAGATTGTTGTCCACCCTGTTCACCAGATCATTTATGTACAAAGAAAATAACAACAATCCTATGACACTTCCCTGGGGAACTCTTGATGTTACCCCTGTCTCTGATGAACACTCACCATCGAGGACAACATACTGGGTTCTATTACTTAAGAAATCTTTGAGCCAGTCACATATCTGGGAGCCTATTCCACAAGTATGTACCTTCGTTAATGGTCTGCAATGGGGTACCATGTCAAATGCTCTTCATAAATCTAGAAATATGGAATCTGCCTGTTGCCCTTCATCTCTAGTTCACAGCATATCATGTGAGAAAAGAGCAAGCTGGGTCTGACATGAGCAATGCTTTCTAAAGCCATAATGATTTGTGGACATGTGGCCTTTGGTCTCTAGGAAACATATTATATTTGAACTCAGGCTGGTCAAGAGATTCACGATAAATATAAGCTAAGTAAGGGGCCAGTGACATGGAGTACTCTTTGTAAAACCAAATTGGGATTCCATCTTGATCTGGTAACTTATTTGTTTATAATTCTTTCAGTTGTTTCTCTATGCCAGGAATGCTTATTACCACAGCATCCATTTGGGACTCTTTGATGGTCAAATGACAGCAGGGTAGAGTCTGATAAAACAGGGTAGGTAGTCTGATGAAACAGGGTATCATACTTTTCTCGTCTGATATGTGCTGCCATCTCCAGGTAAACAGAGTAACCTCTTTTCCTCTTGATGAATTTCATTCTTAGAGTAGCTGCAGTCCATTGAAAGCAACCATGAGTTCTCTTGATGCAAAAATATATTTTTACAGCACTGTGTTGTAATATTTGACTGTGAATTGTGCATTTATATTTGCAAGCCACTATTTTGAAGACTGTAAATTACATAAGATATAAGTTAAACATTGTCTGCACTACAGATCATTGTTGTTGTTGTTGTTGTTGTTATTGTGGTCTTCAGTCCTGAGACTGGTTTGATGCAGCTCTCCATATTACTCTACCCTGTGCAAGCTTCATCTCCCAGTACTTACTGCATCCTACATCCTTCTGAATCTGCTTAGTGTATTCATCTCTTGGTCTCCCTCTACACTTTTTACCCTCCACACTGCCCTCCAATACTAAATTTGTGATCCCTTGATGCCTCAGGACATGTCCTACCAACCGATCCCTTCTTCTAGTCACGTTGTGCCACAAACTTCTCTTCTCCTCAATCCTATTCAATACCTCCTCATTAGTTACGTGATCTACCCACCTAATCTTCAGCATTCTTCTGTAGCACCACATTTCGAAAGCTTCTATTCTCTGCTTGTCCAAACTAGTTATCGTCCATGTTTCACTTCCATACATGGCTACACCCCATACAAATACTTTCAGAAATGACTTCCTGACACTTAAATCTATACTCGATGTTAACAAATTTCTGTTCTTCATAAACGCTTTCCTTGCCATTGCCAGTCTACATTTTATATCCTCTCTACTTCGACGATTATCAGTTATATTGCTCCCCAAATAGCAAAACTCTTTTACTACTTTAAGTGTGTCATTTCCTAATCTAATTCCCTCAGCATCCCCCGACTTAATTCAACTACATTCCATTATCCTTGTTTTGCTTTTGTTGATGTTCATCTTATATCCTCCTTTCAAGACACTATCCATTCCGTTCAACTGCTCTTCCAAGTCCTTTGCTGTCTCTGACAGAATCACAATGTCATCTCATAGGGGTGAGGACAGACATGGATTCAAGGGAGAGGTTCTGGGGTGAGCCTAAGGCTTTAAACTGTGATTTGAGGTTATGTTGGACTTCTGGGATGGGATCACTCTAGCAGAGTTTATAGGTGGATGACTGCAATAACTGGCAGAAGCCTTCAGCCAGTTAGGCACTATGATTCATAACAACAGTGGTGAAAGCTTTGTCTTCAGGTAGGATGATTAGGAAAGGATTCATTTTTAGTTTCTCTATGACAGTTCTTTCTTGTGCTGAAAAGTTGGTGTTCTGAGGGAGAGACCTGGGGAAGGCCAGTGAGGGCAAGATGTAGTTAAGGATTTCCTGGATGGTGACCAGGGGGTGTTAGGTGGAAGAAGTTAGTATCATAGTTGGATGCTGGTGAACTGGGAGAGGCAGGGTTCAAGGTTGGGATTAGGTTGGCTTCAGATGGAGGACTTAGTGGCAGAGTAATATTTTCATTGCATGGATCAGGAGAAGGAGAATGGGTCTCCAACAAGTTCAACAAGGTTAAATTTGGTTGCAGGTGAAGTCTTTGAATTGACTGTAATTTCTTTTGGGCTGAAGGTTTTGGTGGAAGGTTAATAACAGTGTGCAGGAATGTTTCAACTCTATATTTGGTGGAGTGTTGATAAGATGATTTGGGGGATGTGGCAAGTTGAAAAGGTCAGTTAGCAAGGGTCTGGGAACTATGAGGGGTTGATGAGGAGGAATACTGTGCTTAGGACATGGGTTACATAGTATTCCCTGAGGTGGAAGTGAGATAACAGCATTGAATAACTTATGGAGGTGGTGTCTTGAGTGCCCCTCCAGGTGCTGGAGAGTAAGGGGTTCAATTTCAGTGATGTGTTGTATGGAGTAGAGATTGCACAGTAGTAATATCTTGTGGAGGCAGCAGTCATGGTTCTGAGATGCCTGTGTCATAGAGATGTGTTTATGCAGTTCCAGGTTTGTGAGGGCCAGGGACTAGCAGAATCTGAAAAGGTGAAGGTCACTGTGGAAAGAGCGATGGGATCCATGAAAGGAATATTTATGGTTAGGCCATTGTGGGGGATTTCATGGTCTAGGCAGCATTCGAGAGACAGGCTGTGGGGCTGGGTTTTAGCCAGGAAAAGAAAGATGGACCAGGGGTCCATTGTGGAAGGGATGGCATAGGGGAAATGGGAATGTCAAGGAAATGGGCACACAAAGGTGCTAGATGGTTGTGAGGTGAGGTGAATAACAGAAAAGATGTATGCAAAATACGCAACAAAAAGCAAAAATTTGCAAACATACACAAAAATATGTATAAATACATATAATACACCATTCTGTCACCCAAACAAGCTCCACAACATTCTCCTCCATCCCCATGCCACTCCTAATCCCATCCCCTTGCCACGGGGGTCATATCCCTGTGAGAGATCCAGGTGCAAGACATACCCAACCTATCCACCCAACACTTCCTATTTCCATACTGACATGCCTTATCCTAACCCATCAGAGGTTGGACCACCTGTGAAGGCAGCCATGTCATGTATCAACTCTACTGCAATCATCACACACGTTTCTATATTGTTCACCAGAATGAAGGGTGACCACCAAACTGTGGCCAAGAGCAAAGTAGACAGCCCTGTGGTACAACATGTGGCTGAACATAACATGGTTTGGTTTCAATGGTTGCTTCACTACCTAAGCCATCTGGATCCACCTCTTCACCACCACCTTTTCTGAACTGCATAGATGGTAGTTATACTCACAACACATTCTTTGTTCCAGAAATTATCCCAGCCTCAACCTACGATAACTGGTTGGGCCCATACCTCCCACCCGACAATTTCCACCCCGTCTGTCCTATCACCTTATCTCCATTCTCTTCTCCAACCCTCTTTGTTTGCTGCACTCATCATATTTCCCCTTCCTTGCTCCTCTGCTTTTTTGCTCACCATTCCCTCCCCTTTGTCCTCCTCCCTGCCACACAGCCTTCCAACATTGTGCCTGTTGGCAGTCTAGTCACTATATGCCACTCCAGACTGTCCTCTTCTCTACCTCTACCCCTGCCCATACTGTGCTGTCCCTTCCCCTTCCCCACTACCTAGACTGCTGCTTTCGGTCTACATGACAGTTGCAGATTGCTCTGATCTTCCAGGGATAGTTATCATGTGTGCTTGAGGTGTGCTTGCTTGTGTGTGTGTGTGTGTGTGTGTGTGTGTGTGTGTGTGTGTGTTTTCTTTTCTGACAAAGGCTTTGGCTGAAATCTAATGTGTAATTGTCTTTTTGTTGTGCCTGTCTACAGCTCAACATATCACCTTTATGGTGAGTAGCAATCTAATTTATCATTAACAGTTGATATTACAACCTGTAATTTCCACTGCCTGATTGCCTAGCAGTTATGTGTCATCCCATAACCCTGTGATGTTTTCCTTTGTTACTGTTCTCTGTAGCATTACTCTTCCCACTGTCCATTCTTTCTCTTCTTTCTTGTGTTCATTCACCATCTTCCAAACTGCACACACTTCTGTCCCACACTGTATCAAAGATCTCATCCATGCAGAACACATGGCTATATGAACAACTGTGGAGACTGTTGATGCAACATCTGATGCCCCGAACTCTTCACGTAGATAATTTTATTCATTCCTATTGGTCACGTCCTCTCTCTTTCTCATGTATTTGTGGCATATTTTGCATTTTGTTTTCTACACCCACCTGTGCCACACAAACTTGTAATCCTCAACTTAACTGATCCACTTATCCCCTCTCTTACCTTATCCCAGCACCCACATACTCTCATACCTTGTCCATTCCTTTTCTCCTAAGTTTCTGTATGTTTTTAAAGTATTTGGGCATATTGTTATGTGCTTTCACTTGGTTTCACACTTTTTGCATATTTTTGTGTATTTATTCATATTTTTATGTATTTATACATATTTTAGTGCTTCTATGGGGGTTTTTCTATGTCATTATCAATTTTTTACACACATGAAATATATCTGCAGTTGTGGCTTTGGACAACTATCACCTATGTTATGGAATTGTGACAATGAAAATCTGTGGACTTGAACACGGATTTTCTGCTTATCGTGAGTGGTTGCCTCACCAGTTAGCTATCTGAGCACAAGTCATGGCCAGACCCAAACTTCCATATGCCATCAAGCATATGTCTACAATCTGTACTCATACATCCATCATGTATATTCCCATATGGGGGAGAAATTTGACTTGAAAGTCACTTGCTGGGTGTCGGTGGATAAATATGATACAGTGCCTGTGTTATTATGAAGTACGGTGCAACCCACCTGATTGGGCACTATGACAACTATAACCATTATAAACTATATGAAATGTGTTTGCAATTGTGAATGTGGACAATCATCAGCTGTTGTTGTTGTTGTGGTCTTCAGTCCTGAGACTGGTTTGATGCAGCTTTCCATGCTAATCTATCCTGCGCAAGCTCCTTCATCTCCCAGTACCTACTGCAACCTACATCCTTCTGAATCTGCTTCGTGTATTCTTCTCTTGGTCTCCCACTACGATTTTTACCCTCCACGCTGCCCCCCAATGCTAAATTTGTGATCCCTTGATGCCTCAGGACATGTCCTACCAACCAATCCCTTCTTCTAGTCAAGTTGTGCCACAAACTTCTCTTCTCCTCAATCCTATTCAATACCTCCTCATTAGTTACGTGATCTACCCACCTAATCTTCAACATTCTTCTGTAGCACCACATTTTGAAAGCTTCTATTCTCTTCTTGTTCAAACTATTTATTGTCCATGTTTCACTTCCATACATGGCTACACTCCATACAAATACTTTCAGAAACGATTTCCTGACACCTAAATCTATACTCGATGTTAACAAATTTCTCTTCTTCAGAAACGCTTTCCTTGCCATTGCCAGTCTATATTTTAAATCCTCTCTACTTCAACCATCATCAGTTATTTTGTTCCCCAAATAGCAAAACTCCTTTACTACTTTAAGTGTCTCATTTCCTAATCTAATTCCCTCAGCGTCACCCGACTTAATTCGACTACATTCCATTATCCTTGTTTTGCTTTTGTTGATGTTCACCTTATATCCTCCTCTCAAGACACTGTCCATTTCATTCAACTGCTCTTCCAAGTCCTTTGCTGTCTCTGACAGAATTACAATGTCATTGGCGAACCTCAAAGTTTTTATTTCTTCTCCATGGATTGTAATACCTACTCCGAACTTTCCTTTTGTTTCCTTTATTGCTTGCTCAAGATACAGATTGAATAACATCGGCGAGAGGCTACAACCCTGTCTCACTCCCTTCCTAACCGCTGCTTCCCTTATACTCTTATAATTGCCCTCTGCTTTCTGTACTAATTGTAAATAGCCTTTCGCTCCCTGTATTTTACCCCTGCCACCTTCAGAATTTGAAAGAGAGTATTCCAGTCAACATTGTCAAATGCTTTCTCTAAGTCTACAAATGCTAGAAACGTAGGTTTGCCTTTCCTTAATCTTTCTTCTAAGATAAGTCGTAGGGTCAGTATTCCCTCATGTGTTCCAACATTCCTACGGAATCCAAATTGATCTTCCCCGAGGTCAGCTTCTATCAGTCTTTCCATTCATCTGTAAAGAATTCATGTTTGTATTTTGCAACTGTGACTTATTAAACTGATAGTTCAGTAATTTTCACATCTGTAAACTCCTGCTTTCTTTGGGATTGGAATTATTATATTCTTCTTGAAGTCTGAGGGTACTTCGCCTGTCTCATACATCTTGCTCACCAGATGGTAGAGTTTTGTCAGGACTGGCTCTCCCAAGGCCGTCAGTAGTTTTAATGGAATGTTGTCCACTCCGGGGGCCTTGTCTCGACTCAGGTCTCTCAGTGCTCTGTCAAACTCCTCACACAGTATCACATCTCCCATTTCATCCTCATCTACATCCTCTTCCACCTCCATAATATTGTCCTCAAGTACATTGCCCTTGCATAGACCCTCCGTATACTCCTTTCTGCCTTCCCTTCTTTGCCTAGAACTGGGTTTCCATCTGAGCTCTTGATATTCATACAAGTGGTTCTCTTTTCTCCGAAGGTCTCATTAATTTTCCTGTAGGCAGTATCTATCTTACCCCTAGTGAGATAAGCCTCTACATCCTTACATTTGTCCTCTAGCCATCTCTGCTTAGCCATTTTGCACTTCCTGTCGATCTCGTTTTTGAGACGTTTGTATTCCTTTTTGTGTGCTTCATTTCCTGCATTTTTATATTTTCGCCTTTCATCATTTAAATTCAATATTTCTTCCGTTACCCAAGGGTTTCTACCAGCCCTCACCTTTTTGCCCATTTGGTCCTCTGCTGCCTTCACTATTTCATCCATCAAAGCTATCCATTCTTCTTCTACTGTATTTCTTTCCCCCATTCCTGTCAATTGTTCCCTTATGCTCTCCCTGAAACTCTGTACAACCTCTGGTTCTTTCAGTTTATCCAGGTCCCATCTCCTTTAATTCCCATCTTTTTGCAGTTTCTTCAGTTTTAATCTACAGTTCATAACCAATAGATTGTGGTCAGAGTCCACATCTGCCCCTGGAAATGTCTTACAATTTAAAACCTGGTTCCTAAATCTCTGTCTTACCATTATATAATCTATCTGATACCTTTTAGTATCTCCAGGGTTCTTCCATGTATACAACCTTCTTTCATGATTCTTGAACCAAGTGTTAGCTATGATTAAGTTATGCTCTGTGCAAAATTCTACCAGGCGGCTTCCTCTTTCATTTCTTAGCCCCAATCCATATTCACCTACTATGTTTCCTTTTCTCCCTTTTCCTACTCTCGAATTCCAGTCACCCATGACTATTAAATTTTCATCTCCCTTCACTACCTGAATAATTTCTTTTATCTCATCATACATTTCATCAATTTCTTCATCATCTGCAGAGCTGTACTACAGTAGTAGGCATGGACTTCGTGTCTATCTTGGCCACAATAATGCGTTCACTAAGCTGTTTGTAGTTGCTTACCCGTACTCCTATTTTTTTATTCATTATTAAACCTACTCCTCCATTACCCCTATTTGATTTTGTATTTATAACCCTGTATTCACCTGACCAAAAGTCTTGTTCCTCCTGCCACCGAACTTCACTAATTCCCACTATATCCAACTTTAAGCTATCCATTTCCCTTTTTTAATTTTCCAACCTACCTGCCTGATTAAGGGATCTGACATTCCACGCTCTGATCCGTAGAACACCAGTTTTCTTTCTCCTGATAACGACATCCTCCTTATTTTAGAAGCTACATTAAGGAAAAGTAAACCTATGTTCATAGCATTTGTAGACTTAAAGGAAGCTTTTGATTGTGTTGACTGGAATACTCTCTTTCAAATTCTGAAGATGGCAGGGGTAAAATACAGGGGGTGAAAGGCTATTTACAATCTGTACATAAACCAGATGGCAGTTACAGGAATCGAAGGGCATGAAAGGTAAACAATGACTGAGAGGGGAGTGAGACATGGTTGTAGCTTATTTCCAATGTTATTCAATCTGTACATTGAACAAGCAGTAAAGGAAACAAAAAAAACTGAATTTGGAATTAAAATCTAGGGAGAAAAAACAAAAAAACCTTGAGGTTTGCTGATGACATTGTAATTCTGTCAGAGACAGCAAAGGACTTGAAAGAACAGTTCAACAGAATGGACAGTGTCTTGAAAGGACCATATAAATGAACATCAACAAAAACAAAATGAGGATAATGGAATGTAATTGAATTAAATCAGGTGATGCTAAGGGAATTAGATTAGGAAATGAGACACTTAAAGCAGTAGACAGGTTTTGCTATTTGGGCAGCAAAACAACTGATGATGGTCAAAGTAGAGAGAATATAAAATGTAAACTGGTGATGGCAAGGAAATGATTTCTGAAGAAGAGAAATTTGTTAACGTGGAATATAGATGTAAGTGTCAGGAAGTCTTTTCTGAAAGTATCTATATGAAGTGTAGCCATGTTTGGCAGTGAAACATGGATGATAAACAGTTTAGACAAGAAGAGAATAGAAGCTCTTGAAATGTGGTGCTACAGAAGAATGCTGAAAATGAGATGGGTAGATCATATAACAAGTGAGGAGGCACTGAACAGAATTGTGGAGAAGAGGAATTTGTGACACAAATGGAATGATGCAGATATGGGAAAATGAAGGTGTTAGATGGTTGTAAGGGGAGACGGATAACAGAAAATATGTATAAAAAATTCAATATTGCAGTTCCTGTGCTATTAAAAATTACTATGCAACATACCTTCTGACATGCATGCATCAGCTGTATAAAGGAATGACAACAATGAAAATTTGTGCTGAACATGGACTTGAACTTGGACTTCATGCTTGTCACAAGTGGTCGCCTTATGTTTGCCTATCCAAGCATGACGCACAGCTAGACTCAAACTTCCATTATGCCCTCAACCACATGCCTAAAATTTGTACTCAGGCATCCATTATGTATATTCCCATACATTGGAGACATTTTACTTGAAAGTGACTCGTGGTGTTGCTGGATAAATATGATACTGCATGCATTCTGAAGGAACGGGCACTGCAGGACTACAGGCATTATGAAATACATCAAATGTATTCGCAGTTGCAAATATGAATAACCATCAGTGCAGTGACTATGTCCATTACATTATGAAATATATTCACAGTTGCAAATATAGACACCTGTCAGCTGTATAATGGAACGACGAAAATGAAAATTTGTGCTGGAAAACTGGGACCCGAACCCAGATTTCCTGCATATCATGTGTGGTTACCTTACCAATTGGCTATCAGGGCACAATTCAAGGCCAGACCCAAACTTCCATATGTTGTCAGCCATTTGTCTACAGCCTGTACTTGTACATCCATACGTACATTCCATAGAGGGGAGACATTTTACCTGGAAATCACCTAGCCCGTTGTTGGCGGATAAATACGATATTGCAGTGCCTGTGTTATTCTGAATTACACAGCCACTATGAAATATATTCACAGTTGCGAAGATAAACCACCATCAGCTGTTAATGGAATGATGACAATGTAAATCTGTGCCAGACCAGGAACTCGGATTTCTCACTTATCACAAACAGTCACCTTACTAGTTGGCTACCTGAACATGACTCATGGCCAGAGTAAAACTTCCAGTGTCATCAACCATGTGTACTCATACATCTAATATATGTATTCCCATACAGGGGAGCTATTTTAGTTGAAAGTCACTTGCCCCATGTCGGTGGATAAATACAATACTGCCATGCCTGTGTTACTCCAAATTATGACGTAATGAAGCTTCAGACATGCGTAATGTATGTACAAGACACATCATTGATGACATAAGGAAGTTTGGCCTGGCCTTGAGTAGTGCTCGGAGAGCCAAATGGTAAGGAAACCCTTCTTGATATGCAGGAAATCTGAGTTTGAGTCCCAGTCTGGGACAGATTTTCATTGTCATCCTTCCATTATACAGCTGTCCGCCCCCAGTAGCTGTGTGGTCAGCACGACAGAATGTCAATCCTAAGGGCCTGGGTTTGATTCCCGGCTGGGATCAGAGATTTTCTCCACTCAGGGACTGCGTGTTGTGTTGTCCTTCTCATCATCATTTCATCCCCATCGACGCGCAACTCGCCGAAGTGGCATCAAATCGAAAGACTTGCACCCGGCGAACGGTCTACCCAACGGGAGGCTCTAGTCACACAACATTTACATTATATAGCTGATGGTGGGAATTTAAGGAGATGGGACCTGGATAAACTGACTAAACTAGAGGTTGTACAGAGTTTCAGGGAGAGCATAAGGGAACAATTGACAGGAATGGTGGAAAGAAGTGCAGTGGAAGAAGGATGGGTAGCTCTGAGGGATGAAGTAGTGAAGGCAGCAGAGAATCAAGTAGGTAAAAAGACGAGGCCTAGTAGAAATCCTCGGGTAACAGAAGAAATATTGAACTTAATTGACGAAAGGAGAAAATACAAAAATGCAGAAAATGAAGCAGGCAGAAAGGAATACAGATGTCTCAAAAATGAGATCGACACGAAGTGCAAAATGGCTAAGCAGGGATGGCTAGAGGACAAATGTAAGGATGTGGAGGGTTATCGCACTAGGGGCACTAGGGGTAAGATAGATACTGCCTACAGGAAAATTAATGAGACCTTTGGAGGAAAGAGAGCCACTTGCATGAATATCAAGAGCTCAGATGGAAACCCAGTTCTAAGCAAAGAAGGGAAAGCATGAAGGTGGAGGGAGGATATAGAGGGGCTACACAAGGGCAATGTACTTGAGGACAATATTATGGAAATGGAAGAGGATGTAGATGAAGATGAAATGGGAGATACGATACTGCGTGAAGAGTTTGACAGAGCACTGAAAGACCTGAGTCAAAACAAGGCTCCGGGAGTAGACAACATTCCATTAGAACTACTGACGGCCTTGGGAGAGCCAGTCCTGACAAAACTCTACCATCTGGTGAGAAAGATGTATGAGACAGGCAAATACCCTCAGACATCAAGAAGAATATAATAATTCCGATCCCAAAGAAAGCAGGTGCTGACAGATGTGAAAATTACCGAACAATCAGTTTAATAAGTCATGGATGCAAAATACTAATGCGTATTCTCTACAGACAAATGGAAAAACTGGTAGAAGCTGACCTCAGGGAAGATCAGTTTGGATTCCATAGAAATATTGGAACACGTGAGGGAATACTGACCCTACGACTTATCTTAGAAGCTAGATTAAGGAAAGGCAAACCTATGTGTCTAGCATTTGTAGACTTAGAGAAAGCTTTTGACAATGTTGACTGGAATACTCTCTTTCAAATTCTGAAGGTGGCAGGGGTAAAATACAGGGAGCGAAAGGCTATTTACAATTTGTACAGAAACCAGATGGCAGTTATAAGAGTCGAGGGGCATGAAAGGGAAGCAGTGGTTGGGAAGGGAATGAGACAGGGTTGTAGCCTATCCCCGATGTTATTCAATCTGTATATTGAGCAAGCAGTGAAGGAAACAAAAGAAAAATTCGGAGTAGGAATTAAAATCCATGGAGAAGAAATAAAAACTTTGAGGTTCGCCGATGACATTGTAATTCTGTCAGAGACAGCAAAGGACTTGGAAGAGCAGTTGAAAGGAATGGACAGTGTCATGAAAGGAGGGTGTAAGATGAACATCAACAAAAGCAAAACGAGGATAATGGAATGTAGTCGAAATTAATCGGGTGATGCTGAGGGAATTAGATTAGGAAATGAGACACTTAAAGTAGTAAAGGAGTTTTGCTATTGGGGGAGCAAAATAACTGATGATGGTCGAAGTAGAGAGGATATCAAATGTAGACTGGCAATGGCAAGGAAGGCGTTTCTGAAGAAGAGAAATTTGTTAACATCGAGTATTGATTTAAGTGTCAGGAAGTCGTTTCTGAAAGTATTTGTATGGAGTGTAGCCATGTATGGAAGTGAAATATGGACGATAACTAGTTTGGACAAGAAGAGAATAGAAGCTTTCAAAATGTGGTGCTACAGAAGAATGCTGAAGATTAGATGGATAGGTCATATAACTAATGAGGAGGTATTGAAAAGGATTGGGGAGAAGAGAAGTTTGTGGCACAACTTGACTAGAAGAAGGGATCGGTTGGTAGGACATGTTTTGAGGCATCAAGGGATCACAAATTTGGCATTGGGGGGCAGCTTGGAGGGTAAAAATCGTAGAGGGAGACCAAGAGATGAATACTCTAAGGAGATTCAGAAGGATGTAGGATGCAGTAAGTACTGGGAGATGAAGAAGCTTGCACTGGATAGAGTATCATGGAGAGCTGCATCCAACCGGTGTCAGGACTGAAGACCACAACAACAATAACATCTTCTCCTTCATTTCTTTTCATCCAACATCAACATCCTGTTGTTCCTCAATGTCATTACACAAGCTTGGAGATGAGTGAGGACAACACCAATGAACTCCGCACCATGCTGATTGCTACCGTGAAGGGCCTCTCGCTAGATGGTTCACTACCCTCTTTCCCAAACATACAACTAAGGGTGTTAGCAACAATGTTATCCCCTCCGTGTACACGACACACTCTAAACTGAAAAGAAGAGATCTGAATTGTCCTGGGGACCAATGACCTTAGCAGTTTGAGCAGTTTGGTCCCTTAGGAATTCACACACACACACACACATTTTTTTGAATTGTTCATCCTGTGATACTCTCTGTCTGCCTTTGTCTTACCAGCACCTAACAAAGGGCCTGGTTATCAGTTTTTAGAATAAATGGACGGTGCTTCAGATATAACAGAACTTCACTAGGTTAACAGTGTAGCCATTGCTTCTGGTTCATAAACTGAATACTAATTTACTCTCTAACCTTGATAAACCCTGAGAGACATAACCTATTGGTCTTCTACTGATGGGTGTTCTTGTAAAAGAACAACTGCCACTTCTGACATCGAGGTATCCATTTGAACTACAAAGCAAATGCCACATCTGACATAAAGGTATCCATGTGAACTACAGAGTCTTTGGAAAAGTTGGGGGATCACCAACATGGGTGCTGTTCCTAATGCTGTCTTAACACCCTTGAATGTGATTTGTTGGGAAGGACCCCATCCAAATTTTCTTCCTTTCAATCTTAATTAATTCAACGGAACTGCTGCCATTTGTGCAAAATTAGGTATGAACTCCCCCCCCCCCCCCCCCCAAAAAAAAATCATGCCAGTGAACCTTTCCACAGCCTTGGGACTCTTAGGTGGTAGATAACTGTGAATAGCCTGAGCCTGAGAGTGGCTCTGATTGACAGTAAAACCCTTGGGAGGAACTATACGTCCCACAAACGACATCTTTGTTTGAGCAAATTTTACCTTAAAGGCTTAACTATGAGACCTGCCCCCCCCCCCCTTAACCAGTGCAAGACTTCCTTAATGTGTCTAATGTGCTCAGAAAAATTCTCACTGAAGAATACCAAGTCGTCCAGGTTGTCATAGGCACAGTTAAATTTGATATCTGAAAAAATACTATCCAGAAGATGGAATGATACCACTGCTACTGTCAAGAGTCCAAATAGGATGTGGTTAGACTCACAGAGATTCCAATCAGTTGAAAAGGTTATGATTGGTTTAGAGTCTTCAGATAGTGGAAGCTGATAACAGGTTTGGTTTACATACAGAGCAGTGAAGAATTTAGCTTTACAAAACCAGCAGAAAGAGAAATACATGTCAGGCAACATAAGGGACTGCAATATTACTTTTTTGTTCAAAGCGTGACAATCTATAACATTCCAAACTCCCTCAACTCCTTTTCAAACTGAAAATTTCGTTGAAAAGTATGGAGAGTGGGGAAAGTCTAATGATTCCATTCTAAAGCATTTGCTCAATAACCAACTTGAGCTATTTCATCTTCAGAGGAGAAAGCCTGTATGGTGGATGTCTGGCAGGAATATTCTCAGGAGGTTCAATCATGTACTCACTGAATTTTGCTACTCGCAGGACACTGGTAAGCACATTGGGAAGTACCTGACATACAACCCATAACTGCATGCCTTGCTCAGAAAGCAGATGACTAAAATTATCAATCTCCTGTTCCTCTGTTTCCTTAAACATGTAAACCTGCACCAGTACTCCACAGAGATGGTTAAAAGTTCGCTCTCTAGCAAAACAGAACGAAAATTCATGTTCTGTCCAGTTAATAGCCAGACCAATGTGTTGGATAAATCACCAGAATGACTAAATTGATGCACTACCTTTGCCTTAAACTTCCAAGTGAAACCCTGGAGTCTCGGCTTAATGGTGAATTCCACCAATGCACACTAGAGTTGGCCACCATGTGATTAACAACCTCCGTGCTCAACGGAGGAAACTGACTTGCTGATTGACACTTGCAATACAGCTCTTCACTAACTAATGATAATGAGCTTCCCATGTGAAGTAGGTCACGAACTACTTCTTAGTTCACATTAAGACAAATAAATAGAACAGGGGCATTAGGCAAAGCTACTATCCTATTGCACACATGGTGCTTGGGCAATCTCTTTTAAAATAGTCAGGACTCCCACACCTAAAATGTATATATGTTGTCCCATTATCTGTAGGGCAGCCCCTTCACCTCCTGTCAGTGCCTTCAAATCCAGTATCCTGCTCTCTACCTTTCACTTCATATCTGCATAACAGACAGCTACTACCTGCCATAATACACCTTGTTTCTCCTTGACTGTCTATGGACTTGCCACAAACAGTAACTTAGACCTGTCCTCCAGTATTATCTCTTTGAGAATATTGCTGTCATAATACACTTTGTAAATCCATGAGTGAGTATGGACTTGCCACAAACAGCAACTTAGACCTATCCTCCAGGATTATCTCTTTGAGAATATTGCGGATAACTTCTGCTTCATTATATAACAAACATAATGCCTTTACTGTGAACCTAATATCCCACACATACCATACTAATGCCTCCTCATTTTGCTGTACCCACCAGAAGTGCCTTTTTGCTACTCATAATTCCTACAGTGCTTGCAGAGATATCAGTTGCTACACATATACTCACTAAACTTCACTAAAACTATATTGCATCACTCTAGTAATGCTGACATAATCCATTAACTGCCTCTTATACCTTCGATACAGCAACTTATAAAACTGTTGTCTTCTCAGTCCACAACTGAGGAGCATTTTCTCCAAAATTCAATAAATGCAACAGATACAGTTTTTTAAAATATAAGTTTTTCTGTCTTCACCCACGTAGATTTGTTTGAGCATCTGAGTTTTCACATGACTACTAGATCTCACTGACATTAATTAAGCATTGTAATGAAATATATTAGAATTTCATTTTTATGGCGGTATGTTAAGGGGTGATTTTTCCAATATTTTTCAAAAGCTGATAAGTGCTTATAGCTACTGCTGGTATCATGTATGTCTTCCATAAAAAAATTTATGTGCTGTAGTGTTTATTTTATGCCTACAGTGTTGTGAAATGTGTATTATTGTATATATTATTACATATAGCATTTTTTAATTTAAAGTTTTTCATTTTGTTGAGAATACAAACTATAATAACAGGAATACAGTGGCATAATACAATAATAGCAATGATAACTATTTTACCATGATAGTTTATCATGATAGTTAATTTAATTATTGTCGGTACTACATAAAATACAAAATGAATAACACAAAAAGTATTTCATGTTACAATCACACTGTTATTGCCAAGTTTTCACTCTTACAACTATACATTATTCATCTAGGTCATCTATGTAAAACTCCTTTGCATCATCTGGAATTTCAAACTACTTAAGCAAGGTAGACAAATCTTTGTTCTTTTCTTTGGTTACCATATTTTGTTTTGGTAAAAGGGTTGATGTTAGTAATGTTGGAAGGCATGGTTTCTTTCATCTCAGGATGTCAACTTGTTCTAGATCTCCAGAATATATATCACTTACTTACACACTTACAGTTTTCTTTGCTTTCTTGTATGAGCTGACACATTAGCTGTTCATTTTGAATGGTTGCTTGGGTTTTAGCACTTTCTCTGCACTATCTTGACAGTTCGGTCTGTGTTTAGAACTTTGAGAGTACCACGCTCTTCTAAAAAATTGTAATATTCTTTAGGAGAAAAGATGCTTTCTTTTTTTCTGTAAGACATCTCAGTTCTACCAAACACTTGGCGTGGAGGCTAATAGCTATGGCTACAAGCAGGGAAGAAGTGATGAATATTATTTAATTTTGTGCTCTTTTACAAGAACATTATAAGCCTTGCCATTATGCAACTGTTTTTTATTTTGCTACAAGAATCTGAGAGTAGATGTACTGTATTGGTGCCATCATTTGACCTTTTTATTTGTTTTTTATATAAATGTAAGTCAGAAAGAAAGTCTAGCAAAGCTGAAGCAACTTGATTGTGTCCTCTTGAAGATTCTATCTCCAACCAGGTGTGGAAAATGATGCTTTCCCTATTTTGCTCCTTAGTACTGGTCATGATAAACATACTTATGTAGCTTAGGAAATCTCACTGACTGATAGTTTTGGAATAGGCTGGTTCTTCTGCACGTCAAATCCAATTCAGGATTATCTTCCTCCATTATATCATAAAATTGCTTTGAACAAATGTTATGTAATCTGTGTGTAGTTCATAGTCCATTCTCCTGGTGACATGTTTCTGCATTTATTTCCATTAATCCAAACGTACAAGTGGACCACGTATTGGTATGAGGTGTCCTGAATGATAGATTGAAATGTCTGAAAAATATATGCTTGTATTTTGGTAAGAGGCATAGCTTCAGTCCTAAATTTTTTCTTTCTCCACAGAATCTCTTGAATATTTTATTGCATGTGAAATCTGAAGGCAAATAACTTCTTATAGACTCCCCCTTTCCATGGTGGATATATATATATATATATATATATATATATATATATATATATATATATATATATAAAAAAACAAAGATGAGGTGACTTACCGAACGAAAGCGCTGGCAGGTCAATAGACACACAAACAAACACAAACATACACACAAAACTCTAGCTTTCGCAACCAACAGTTGCCTCATCAGGAAAGAGGGAAGGAGAGGGAAAGATGAAAGGATGTAGGTTTTAAGGGAGAGGGTAAGGAGTCCTTACCCCCTCCCTTAAAAAAATGACAGCGTTTGTATTTGGTCAGTTACCCTCACAGGAGGTACACAGGTCTTCACTCTATGTTCTTTTTGTAATTATTCTTTCCTCAGCTCATAAACTCTAGGCACCTCTCTACCACCCATTTTGAAATAAACAAATTTGTAAAAGTGAGAGAGGTAAGCTGTCTGGGCGAGGGCTGTGTTCTCTGTCAAAGATGGGGGATGTGAACAGCAGCAGAGGCAGGTCCTGGTGAAAATACAACTCTTTATTAGTTCTTTACTAATTCGTGCAGTGCAGACACATTCATCTGATTGTGCTCCATTCTCTGGTGCAGTCTGAATTTCTCTTATAACATTCCATTGTCATAGCTGCAGAAGTTGACGTACAGCGGATGTCATGTACACACTGTTCAGGAGACAGAGTGCTTGCTGTGTTGGCATCCCCAGTATGCAAGGCGAGCTGTGACAGTAGGATGCTGACATGCTATGGTCACGGACTGCCACCAGGTCATCTCTAATATGGCAGGTTGTGGTGCTCCAGTGGTACAGCAATAGTGTTGCCAGGAGTTGAATTCTGGATCAATGGTGAAGCAGGGGCAGGCAGAAGGCATGGTATTGCCTGCCTGGATTGGGCAGAAAGACAGAGGTCCCTCCTTTACCATCTGGTGCAGCAGAGTTCAAAGTGAGCATTCCTGGCTGACACTCAGCAAGTGCCAGGCACAGCCATGCCATGCCTGATCATCAGGCACTCAGCTGTGACAGCATTTAAATGCTGGTTCCCAGTGCTGAATTTATGGAAGAGCTGCATTTGTGAGCCACTCCAAACCATATGGAACATGGAGTCTGGCATAATCGTTGATGACAAGGAAGTCAATTGAGATGAAGTGGCTTCTCAAAGGCTGGCCCCAGAACATTGACACCTGGGACAGTGTCAGAAAGTCTTGCTGCTGCTGAGGGATGCTGATCAAGCAGGTGTGATGGCTGGCTGTGGCCGATGTCTGTGGCTTGTGGCCCAATTTAGGCACTTGTGGTCTGGTGATACGGCAGTCTATCGCATAGTGCAATGACCAGCATGTGCTGCCTGGCTGGGGTCTCTGTGCAGTTCTGGGCTCTGATTTCTGTTCTAAATTCTCCTATAATTTTGTGCCATTACAAATCTCTAACAGTACACATGTTCAAGTATTATCAAAAGAAAATAATCTGCTAATTAACAAGGTGACTAGCTCCACTACCATTGTGTAACAGAGTGACAGGCTAGTGGAAGGGCTGGTTAATAAAATGGGGTATTCTTACCATCTTTTATTAAAGCAAAAATTAGAATCACACTTAATGACCCCTGATGGGCTCAGTTGTAGGGCTGCGAGAATTTTGGGGTAAATTCTAGAAACATTTGGCTCTCCCCCATCTCGAACACCTGACATTTTAATGAAAAGGGTGAGAGAGCCTTTTTACTGTGCCACACATGTCTGTGTGTGCAGGAAGGACAGCTGTCATGAGGAGCCAGGAACTGTGTCAGATGAGCGACCTCGACAAGTGGTTACAAAGCAGCGCCATAGAAGTTATATCAAAAAGTCAAAGAATATTTGGATAATGTTCCATGGTGTGCGGTGTCATAAGGATTGTAACAGAGACAGATGAAGCGTGTGTTATATAGAGACTTTTACTTTATGTCTTGGCTCTGCAAGAGGCAGAACATATGTAACTGTATGAATGTTTAGTAGATTCTGACATTTATCTTGGAACCAGTTGGCTTGCTGGAGTTTGTACAGAATAATTGTTACTTTGGGAAGAGAGTCGAAAATATATTGTTTTTTAACTGACAAGAGCCTGTGAGTATATAATTTATTTCAAGAATATAGAGCTGGTTAATAATATTCCCCTTAACCTGATACAGTCTTTGGGGATGAATTAAACAGTGAGAGCAACGTAGCTGATAACCCAAAGAAGAGGATCGGCTGCACGCACAACGCGTAAGTCAACTAGAAGAGAAACGTGAGTCATGCAGCCCAACACTGCACTGTCTCTTGTCATCCAAGAAAGTGTTAGAAAGTGGCAACCCAAGTAACAGGACCTGAAGAAAGTGGGAATTTTATGACAGAAATCGAGATCAGAAGATATTGAGTTGCCATAGCAACTGAGAGTAACAAGACAAGGAAACTGTTACACAGAATTGGATTCTGCCTAAAAGAAAAAAAGGGTGAAAAAGTTAACAAGCACTGAACAAAGGAAGACACAGAGGATAGTTTGACTAAGAAGATTTGGTGTGGGGAAGTAAGCAGTACTCACTCATATGTCAACCCAGAAGACATATACGCAGTAACCAGATGACGCCGACGCAGTACCAGCTGATGCCGATGCAGTAACCATCCCCGTCTGCAACTGCCGTTCACCGTTGCTGACTTCATGTCCACTCGCTGACACTGACACCGCAACCACCGTTCGACGCTGCTGACGGCTGTGCTGTTCACTGGTGCTGATTCTACACCTGCTCACTGACACAGCTTAGACCTCTACGACAGGTGAGCGAAAACCAATAACTGTTTGGTAAAGTTGAAAGAACTGCAGGACAATAAACTGTGGGTGTAATTATTGTACACAATATTGTAGTTTAGGTAGATGATTACAAGGTCGAAGAAAAATAGAGAAGTAGATAATATTCAGAAAGTTGGGGGAACTTCAGAGCCAGCCATAACAATGACTGTAAGAAAGGAAATGCCAGACTGGACTGAGTTAGCAAATCTAATTAAAGCACTAAGCTTTAAATTAGACAACCAGAGACAAGAAGAGAGAGCAGATTCAGCTTCTTTAAGACAAGAACTAAATGTTAGATTAGATGACCAAAGTGCTAAATTGGATGCTCAAAGTGAGATTTTGAAAAAAACCTAGACTTATTAAACTCAATGAATTGTAAATTAAAGGCCCAAAATAAAACTTTAAATAGTCAAAAGACAAGTATAGGTTTATTATACGTCAAAATAGATGCTCAAAGCAAAGCATCTAGTAATCAGTGCGAAGACATAGTTACTTTGGGAACTGAATGTGACGTCAAAAATAATAGTAATAATATAGAATCAAAACCTACTGAAAACTTAGAATCTCTAAAAGACATGTAGAATAATGAATACAATAATGTAAGACAAGGTTTAAATACTTTGAAAAAGAGTGTAAACCAGCCTAAGGAATTAATGTCGAATATTCAATGGAAAATTTCATGTGTTAGTACACGGTTGATTATACATTTGCAAACGCCAGAGGTTAATACACGAGTTGTTAATGCAGAAACTGTCACTTCGTGAGTAAATAATGTAAAGCAAAGTTTCAAAGAAAAAATAGTCAGCTTTGACATGATAACTGTTAGTAGTCTGGCGGAACCTTTTGAGCTAATTGTAGGTTGAGAAATTACCGGGTGTATAATCTCCAGAAACGATTCGACTGTTGCTTTTTCCAAACCTAATGATGCTAACAAGGTTATGGACAAAGAATTCAAACTTGTCCATGACAAAGTAGAAAATAGAATAACTTTACCTAATGTTGTGTTACCTAGTAAAGTGGTGATTGTTTTGTTGTGGGGAGACTTCCACACAAAATTGAACGAGAGGTACTGGTATGCACTTGCTCAAGTGAGGTTAATATCAGATCCACGGGATCCTGGTGGAGTCACATCTGTTCCCCAGGGATGTTAACATTCTGTGTTAATAGACGGAGTGACGACCATCGGTTCCTGAGTTGTTTTCGGTGTTACTTCCACATTAGTTATCCTACACTGAATTCCCTTCAGATCTTCAACTATTCTGTAATCTTTTCATAACCTCTTAAACTATCCTATCATGTTGGTATTTAAGTGACTGAACATGACTACAAGATAATAATTAATTTAAGAGAATCACGAATGAATAATGATCTCTCAACATGGAATGAAATGAATAGAAAATAGTACTAGTATAAAGGTAATATCATGGTACTATTCAAGCAAAGTAATATCTAGACATCAAAAACTGAATGAAGTACTTTATGTGTGTATGAAAAATAGTATAAACTGAATGACTAATCAATTATGTTATCACAGTGTATAATTTTCTATTTTTATAGAATAATTTTATACCTTTTGTGAAATGTAAGATAAATGGAAGGGTTTGCATAACTTTTGAAAAGGGTGGGTAGTGTAGGTACAAACATGACAAATACTAAACACACACATCTCTCCTTTCAGACAACCCTCACAGACAAGTGTAACTGCTTCTTTACCATTTGCAGTTCCATAGGAGTTGCTAAGATCTTCCTTCGGGGACTTCAAAGGTGAAGGTGAGAAGGTCCATTCTGTAGGAGATGTTTAACATCATACCTCCTCTGGCTTCTCACTCAAGTACTGGTGAAGTAGGGATCCTGGGGAAGGGGGGTGGGAAGGGTATCCTGTATTTGGCGCTATCCCCTTTCACGTCTTCGATCTTAGCAAATGTTTCTATTTTTTCCTATCTTACTTCTCATCTGAGTACCGGTCTATATTTCCCTCTTTCCATATGCATACACTTCTATTGCTGAAGTCCTTCTCATTCACCATGGTTTCCTATAACCTTCAACTTATTTCCAATAAGTAGGCCGAAGAATCCGGCTGCACGAACACACAACATACACACAAAATTACACTTAGACACAAACATGAAAATTACAGATTAGAAACCTAAAGTGATGTCAGAACCGCCAAGAGATTAGGGAAATAAAGACCTATGTACATCTGGGTATGTATGGTTGATATACGACGGTTCTGCATCGCCCCCTTTTTTGTCCTTTTGTCATTTCCTGTATATTTATACATAGGTATAAGAACAGAGACAGTTCTATATCATGAAAGGAAGCGTGAGAAATGAAGAGCTAAAGAGCATAAGCCAGGGAGGAACTAATGGTGATAATTATGTAGGGATATCAGTCGAATATTTGTTCTGATGATTTGTAGGATAGTGGGACAAATCTAGAATAAGGAAAGGTATGATATAGTGAATTCTATATAAATATGATGTCTTCTGAAAGCATAGAAGTTGAAAAGTAGTGGAGGACTCTAGCGGATCAAATAAGGTACCAAGAAGTAATAGAGAAGTGTGAAGTGGAATATTTAGTGACAGTATACATAAAGATGCATACTAGGGCAGTGAACTATGAAGCCTACTCAGGAAGGAGAAGGAGGGTGCACCCAGCATTTATTGGATGAAAAGGGCAGATAGACAGACCCAAGAGAGGCTGATCTATACTGTGAGGGCAGGGGCAACAAGAAGGGGATTGTCCTGTACTATAATAGATCAGTAAGTTTAAAGGGGCATACCTACCAAAACAGAAGGAGGAAGCGCATTCATAGCATCAACCCATATGTAAGGGTTGTTTGAAGGTTAATTGAAATATAAATTAATGTTGAGATAGATATTACTGTACATGATGGATATGTGTAAAATATCACACATTCAAGCTAAAGGGAGGGATATGTAGTGTTTTGAGAATTTCGGGGTAAATTCTAGAAACACTTGGTTCTTCACTGTCTCGAACACCTGATATTTTAATGACAAGGGTGAGAGAGCCTTTTTACTGTGCCACACGTGTCTGTGTGTGCAGGAAGGACAACTGTCATGAGGAGCCAGGAACTGTGTCAGACTAGTGGCCCCGACAAGTAGTTACAAGCAGCGCCCTAGGAGATATATCAAAAAGTCAAAGAGTATTTGGATAATGTTCCATGGTGTGTGGCCTCATGAGGATTGTTACAGAGACACATGAAGTGTGTGTTACATAGAGACTTTTACTTCATGTCTTGGCTCTGCATGAGGCAGAACATATGTAACTGTATGAATGTTTAGTAGATTCTGACATTTATCTTGGAACCAGTTGACTTGCTGGAGTTTGTACAGAATAATTGTTACTTTGGGAAGAGAGTCGAAAATATATTGTTTTTTAACTGACAATAGCCTGTGAGTATATAATTTATTTCAAGAATATAGAGCTGGTTAATAATATTCCCCTTAACCTGATACAGTCTTTGGAGATGAATTAAACAGTGAGAGCAACGTAGCTGATAACCCAAAGAAGAGGATCGGCTGCACGCACAGTGTGTAAGTCATCTAGAAGAGACGTGCGAGTCATGCAACCCAACACTGCACTGTCTCTTGTCATCCAAGAAAGTGTTAGACAGTTAAGAGAAACACACCTGAAACAGTTGGGACAGTTGCCAACTTACCAAAATATCTTAAAATTTGTATTTAATGATTATGCCAGATGGTCACTAGATCAGTATTTTAAAATTTGAATTTGATTGAGACACAACTGGCCCTATAATAAGAACAACAATTTGGATTCAGTGATTAGGCATGATGGGCACTTTAAGAAAAAAAAAAAAAATTAAAATTGAAGTTAACTAAGCCAGCACACTAGCTATACAGAGGCAAGAGATACAACATCTAGTTCCAATAACATGAATCTTCACAGGCTGAAATTTAATTGATAAAATTAGAGTTTTAAAATTATCTGTACATACATAGAGATTTCCTTCAGCAGCTGTTTGAAGGAAAAATGCAATATTCACATACATTCAGGGTTGCTGAGAGTTGTCTCAGGAGCCCTGTTGACATGCTGTGCTGTAGGACCCTGCCACACTGGTAAGACTTGCAAGTGTTGTCAGAGGTGAAGTCCTGCTATCTGCAGCAGCAGTAATAGTGGGCCACCTATGCAATGTTGACCATTTAACTCAACACCAAGAAACATTACGTCTTGAATGCCTCAGTGCTGCACAGTGCACAGTCATTATGCACCCTCTAGCGCCAAGGTTGTGCTTGGTGTGATAGTGCTACAAAATTCAAGTTTGAGCTGCTGGCAACTGCAGGACAATGCCATATTGACATTTAACATGTTTTTAAAAGATAATAAATGTTGTAGAAATAGTTATAATAACAATTGTAAAAATAATAAGAATAGTAGTAACAGTAGTAGTAGTAGCAGGAGTGGTAGTAATATCAGTACTATTGTTTCTCGAAATTACAAAAATGTGAGTATTACATCTTTCAGTATTTATATCTTCAGTCTAAAATATGTTTTCATTACATATTTTTAATTTGAATATGAACATATTATACTTTATTTTCAGTTTAAATGTAAATGAAAATCAAAATTTTGTTCTAATATTATCCAACTTAAAGATTGTGAAAGCACTTGTGAAGATAATCATTAATGTTATTTTGCATACAACACACAAATGTGAGGAACATAGTCCCCAGCTATGCATATCAGGAGTGGAGCTCCCTTCCTCTTTGTGTCTGTTGTCAGTCCTTCATATACACCCACATAAAAAAAGCATAAAGTAGTCATAAAATAAAATGTAATAAAAATATTTAGACATGAAATTCACATCTTAGTTTAAAAATGGTGACAAGTGATTGTCTGCTTAACTTCTTCTGAGTGCTCCTTTCTTGTAATGGAAACACAAGCCACATATGCTTCAAGTCACAATAGCAGCCCAACTAGTCCTGCAAACAAGTACCGGTATATATAGCTCCAACTGACTGCACGGAGCCATTAACCATTCCAGAATTGGTCTTTTCCAAAGATGTTACAGGGGACATGAAGAAATAACAGACCTATAGTATGCATGCAAATTTATAATGTATTACTGCTAACTGCAAAAAGGATGCATAAAGTTGGGGAAGAATGTGTTACTGCCCTCTCCCATTTGTTTATTAAGCACATTATCAAATTTGTTTTGGTGAATTGCTATGTTCAGTTATTTAAGAAGATCAAGCTAGCTTCCTTTCTTTAGCGTAACCTCTAAATCCTCTTCAGTGCCTTTTAGTGAGTGAGTTTTTTCTTATATATGCTTGGCTACCATCAGTTTATCGTAACTGCCCCATGTAAAAGTGTCTGTGTACTCTTTATAGCTTGTCAAATATTTTCTCGCTGTTTGTCCTACATATTTCATGTCACGTAATGCACATTGTGTCTTATGCAGTGTGTCCCAGGAGGAATGGTCAATATTCAGGGATATGGCAGGAATGAACACTCAAAACAAAAATGTCCAATGAACATGGGATCTGAAATGCATACAGTACAAGCTATGAGCACTCCTTCATCTTTGATACAATGAAACTAATCTTTTCTACTGCATGCTCCTTGCTTTCATATTTTGAGAGGTGGTAGTATGGACCAAAAGAGAAAAAATGGCAGTAAACATGGGCTCTGAAGTGTATACCTTAAGAGCTAAGGGCACTTTTTCTTCATCTTTGCTTCAGTGAAACACACCTCCTCCTCATAGCTCTTAATGTATTCATTTTAGGACCCTTATTTAGTGCATAATTTTTTTTCTTGTTTTGGCTCATACTACCTTCTTTCAAAATATGGAAAGCAAAGATCACGCTGTAGAAAAGATTTGTTTCATAATACTGAAGATGAAGGAGTGTTCATAGCTTGTAAGGTATGGATTCTGGAGCATGTTTACTAGAATTTTTTGCTTTAAATTATTAGTCCTGTCTTACCCGCAAATCTTAACCATTCCTCCAGGGTCACCCTGTATACAACCACTTGCTCCATTTTAATCATCCTGTTGCCACCCTCATGTCTTAAACTGTATCTGACTTGGTTTTTGCTTTTAATGCCAGCCTGAAATTTTATGGCCTAAATATATTCAACAGTTGCTCTGATATTTCTCAAAACTATGGTACAGTATCCTTAGCTATGTCCTCTTTCTTTTTCCTTTTCCCCAATGTGGATAAGATGATTCACCATGCTTACATCATGTGTACTGTTAATTGCAATTCACTTTAGAATGTTTAATTCATTTAAGTCACAGACAAGCATAACAAAAATAAATAAGCTTTCAGCCAAAAGGCTTTTATCTGAATTAGACAACATACATGTACAACTTCATGCAAACGCAACTCACACACGTGTGACCACTGTCCCTGGCTGACTGTCTGTGGCTCAATATCTCCACTAATGGTGAGTAGTATTCTATCTGGGTCACTATTCCATCCTGGATTTTCCATTGCTAGCAACTGTTGTTCTTTGATTTTTAAAGATCTTAATGCCATGTGAGCTGTCTTGCTCATTACCTGAAGGACCAGAAATGGAATATGATTATCACTTTTGAGCTCTACAGTCAATTCAGTTTTCTTATAGAACCCATTAAATTAAGCAACAGTTTTATTGGTGTCATCCACAGTTCTGTCTATGAGCAACCGTGTGTGGTCAACCTAGTATTTATTATATACTACCTTTTCCATTACAGGATCATCAGATTTTAAACATTATTTCTAAGTTGCTAATAAAAGTATCCTTCCTTGTGCTCAAAATGTTTGATGCCATGGCCGGCCCATTTGTCTGGATGTAAAATTTATTGTTAACTGAGAAGTAGTCAAAATCAGTGACCAGACACCCCCGCAGCTGTATGAACTCACTAGTTTCTGTCTCAAGCTATTCTTATGTTTGAGTAAATTACTATCTGGATTGTCTCATCTACTGCAATATTAGTGTACAAATTCGCAATGCCCAGGTAAACTAGTCAGGAGGATTCAGTCATCAGCTTATCTGTAATGTCATCAATTAGGGCAAACTCTTATGTGCCAAGCAGTTGTTACTAAAGACATAATTGTCTCTGAGGAGCCAGTTGAGCAAACTAAATTAGTATGTAAGCAGGACTACCTCTTGCATTTTCTTTGTGAACTTTTTGTTGGGATCTAAATTTAGGTGCTGTGGGTCTTATATTATGACATTTCCTCTGCACAGCATCCATTAAATGGAAGCACATATGCTTTGGGTCCTTAGCAAGTTCTTTTTGAAATTAACAAATTAAGTCTTTAGGTCAGGGGTTCCCAGACAGTTGTATGCAAAGACATTTCAGGTGGTAGAAATTGAGGTAAATAAAACACATACTGATATAAGTAAAATTATTCTCTTAGATTACATTATTTTTAAAGTAAAATGATAGTGAGATATTGCACTCAAGTCATTAACATGTTCCACTTTATTATCATTTAAAGCTAGTGAGTTTATTGAATGATTTTGAACATTACTTTCAGTTTTACTGGATTCTGATACATCTTGTACAGATTTTTTACTGCTTTTCTCAATAATTTTGCCATATATTCCAAAGGTTTCTTCTGTTTGTGTTAAAAGTGCAATACACACTTTGTCTGCCAATAAAGCCTTGTTTTGAGATAATTCACTCAATTTTTTTTTATTTTCATTCAACATCAACACAAAATCCACTTCCCGAATTTATTTGGCTAATGTCATATCTTTAGTTGCCATGTTTAGTGACCTCTACTTTGTATATGTGAAAATAACAAAAAGAAAAATATTTGGAAACACTGCACTCAAGTGTCTATATGCTGGAAGTTCAACCTGGAAGTTAATTATTGGTGACTGCAGTTACTGTCTACCACTACTAACTCTTACATTTGAGTATCAGTACATCCAGAATTTATGCACTGATGCTGCTTTCCATACAGATTCACATATATTTATTCTTTTCTATCTGCTAAAACATAAATCCACGGCTGTCTCCAACTATCTGCCATTAGATTATCTTGGCTGCGCCTCCTTATTCTAAGTCTTCCCTCAAAAACTACAACTCATCTGTAAAGTTCATTATTATTGCAAATAGTGTAAACTGTATCTTTATTTGTGTTCATCTAATTAACTGTTTCAATAAGAGCTGATTTCAAGGTCAGGTTGAAACTAAAATGAATTTTGTGATAAGAATGATGATTTACTCCAATTTTTTAAGATTCTTAATACAGTCTTTGTTGTTGCTCCTTGTCCATTAAGGTTGATTCCATGCATGCTGGAGGCAAGTTTCACATTTTAAGATGTGTTATGGAATGGCCATTTACAGCTGTTTGATCTTCGAAAAACATAGACTTTTATTCTTTCAACTTCTAGTGACAGACTAAATCACATCAACATTTAGATCAGTTGTTCATAATAAAACATGTCACACCATTAGCAACTCCATATTCCTTCTTTATATTCGACATATTTCAACTACTGTTTAGCCTACTCACAAAACAATAGTAGAAAGATAAAAAAGCTGCAGTTCAGAGATAATAAAATATATCAATCTTTTATATCCAAAGTGTGTGATCTATAATCAACTTCTTCTTTTAGAAAAGTTTTCAGAATAAATTATACAACTATGAGTAATGACAATAATTTTAAATTATAATCACAAATTAAAAGTAAATTGGAAATAAATCTCATGTTAATTTTATATATTATTAAACAATGAAAAATATAGATAATTACTTATCATACAGAGTTTCAGACAGGCACTTACGTAAGGTATTTTTGACACAGCACGCATCAGCATAAGAGAAACACACACCATTATGCACACAAAAAAGCACACCTCAGGCACGAACCACTGCTAACTCCAGCATCTCAGGCCGGAATGCCAGCAATTAAAAACCAGAACACTCTAAGATTGTGAGGATTTGTTTTGTTCAGCAACTGGTTTCAATCATAATGATCATTTTCAGATTGATCTATAAAAGAATGTCCATATTTTTCAGTAAGAGCAATATGATAAGCTAACAACATTACAAGTAGGAGCTTTGATTGATATTGTTTGAAAAGCAACTAAAAAACCAGTATACCTGTCACCTTGAAGTTGACAAAAGAAGCAAATAAAATTTATGGCCATATGGTAAAAAAAGATAGAATTGTAGTAATCACTCATGGCCTGTAGTGTAGGGCCATTGCTAGCACACTGTGCTTACTGCTGCAGTACAATCAGCTATGGAGGTTTCACCAGTAGGTGTTGCTCACTGTAAACATTGTTTAAAATGGTGGCTTATTATACCATTTAGAAGAAATAGAAATCTACAGCATAAGGGATCTTACCCCAAAAATTTTTGGAATGAATAAAACGAATTTACATTGAACACCTATTTCTCATTGCCTCACAGGAAGTTTTATTTCTTGCTTGTCCCGGTGTTTAATTCTGTCCATTTGTTTTCTGCCCTGATCCTGTGTCACTAACATTTTCTTGGCTCTGCGTGCAGCTTTTTTCTTGTTTTGAGATGCTGCTTTCAGTTAACTTTATTAAGTGGTATATATGGCAGACACCTATTTGAGTGCTAGCACTTACAATTTTAACTAACATTTTACTGTGAACCCTTGTTTAAGCTATAGTTCTTTTCTGATTGCATTTTAACCCATCCTATTTTATGTCATGTAGATTATTAAAGATCATATCTATGGCTTTGTAACATGTTGCTGTAAACAGTGCTTACGTTCAGCAATACCTATCAACGAAGCTGCCTTAGCTGCTTGTACTGTAGTGGTAAGCACAGTATGCAAACAATGGCCCTGCATTATGGTCTACGAATGTTTACTATGTGACAATGACAGTGATGGCTATAAATTTCATTGTGTGTTTTGTTAACTTCAAGAAGATACATATGTTGTTTGTTAGTTGCATCTCAGACAATGTGAACCAATGCTATTACTTACAATATTGTTAAATTACGAAAATACTCTTATTCATAAATATGCACATCGGTGTTACCTCAGTTTATTATCCATCTGGATGCTCAGGAACTTCACAAAGGGAGCATCATCCACTGTACACCCATTGATCTCTACTTTGGTAACTGCAAGTAATACCTATGTGTTTGGAATTACATGAGTTTTTGTAAGATTAAGATGTAAGCTGTAGTCTATGAACCAGTTGTAACCCTATTCCATTAGTCTTCTGTCTGTGCCTGATAGGGATGTGTTTGGGCTTTTCATCAATATACTTGAAGTACCAACATACATTTCAGTTCTTGAAAAGCCCTCCAACATCCCAGATCAATGCTTTATGTAGACTAAGAACAGGAGCAGGTCAAGGACTGAAACTTGAGTCACATCATATTTAATGTTTCTCCACTCTGAATTTAATCTTAATTCTGTCATAACATTTGCTGATGTAACCCATTATTTTCTATTGTGAAGATGTGACTCCATGCAAAGGGAAGACCTTCAGTGCCATATTTACCGTTTTATATAAATTGAAAGAAACCAACAACATCAGCCGCATTTGGTCTTTGGATTTATTTCAAAGATGACATGTGAAAATCTGTGCTGGAATGGGTCTAAAATCCGGATTTCCTGTTTAATGTGAGCGCTCACTTTGACTGCCTTGGCTATCTTGACATGTTTCCCATCCAACTCAAGTTCCAATCCTGTCACACGCAAATAATGTCCCTGTCCATTGTCCTCCTGTGGGCAGCTCACCCCGATTCCCACAGGAGTTTGGATGTGATGTGCATCTGCACTGATATGATTGTAAGAGCCATCACACTCATAGACATAAAGACACACACATGTGTATACATCTCCGTGTGTGTGTATCGTCATGTCTATGAATGCAATGGCTCTTACAATCATTTCAGTGCAGATGCACATTATGTCCAAACTCCTGTGGGAATCGGGGTGAGCTGCCAGCAAGAGGAGAATGGACAGGCACACTACTATTATACAACAGGATGGGTGATTGGGTCAGATGGGAAGTGGATCAGAATAGCTGAGGCAGTCTAGGTGACTGCTCATGTTAAGTGGGAAATTCAGGTTCAGGTCCCCGTCCAGCACAAATTTCCATCTGTCGTCTTTAGATTTATTTCAAAGTCTGAATGCAGCTGATGTCATTGTTTTCTCTCAATTCATATAATTAACAGCCACTGTATCACTTAGTGATGTCTGTACTGACAGATATGTCTACCAGAACAGATGGCACACATATAGAGGGTGATCCATTATTGTATTCCTATATTTATTTTACTGCTATTCTATCACAAAAAATGTAAGATCAATCACTCTACCATTACATTATGCTCTGTTCTATACCGTTATGTAATTGTCATGTATCTGTTGTTTGCTGCAGCTACAATCACGAATTAAGTGAAGATGATGCAGAGATCACACATTTCTGACCAGGCTCGGATTGCAGCTGGGATGGAAGTATGGCAGTTGCCTGTAATGGCACAATGATGGTGGAGACAGGAGAGGGAAGACATGTGACTCTGCATGTGAAAGCAATAAAGACACTGCATGTGAATTTTTTCGTACAGGTTCAGTTATTTACCAAAGGGGTGTTGGGCCCCAAGGATAGTTGTCACTGTAGAGGCTAAAGCCAGCGCTGCTGCCTCATTCACGCAAAGTCCCATGAATTCCATCAGAGGGAAACTGGTTTATCATGTGGTTTGGCCTAATGGATAATGAAGGAGATTTACTGGAGACCATGGAAACCACACTTTGGCCAAGGATTGCCACCAGGAGACCACGATGTTAGGATGGTGTCTGCTAAATCCACGATACAATGGGTGGAAGAAGAAACGGACATCCTGAGTAACATTTTGTGGACAGACAAAGCTGTGTTCAATGTGAGTGGGTTCATAAATCGCCATAACTACCATTACCAGTGTCCTAGTAATGACAGTCTTGGAGTTATGACTGAAAAATTTCAGTCATATCCTTCACTGACTGTGTGGTGTGGTATTCATGATGATACTCTTATTGGTATTTACATTCTTTGGAAAACAGTGAATGCACAGAGATATGTGAATAGGCAACAAACTTTAGTTCATTCCACTGTTTTAACCTGGGATGGCGTGGACAATGTGCACTTTATGCATGATGGGGCATCTCACCATTCTCCATTGATTTCATAAGAATGGTTTGACTGCTTTTCCAAGTTACATTATTGGATGTTGCAGAAATGCTGACTGGCCACTGAGAAGTCCAGACTTGAGCCCATTGGATTTTTTCCTCTGGAGATATTGGAAAGAAAAATTGTATGCCAGAAAACTGTATGACTTGGACACTTTAGAAGCAGTCGTTAGGGAAGAGTTTGCATGGGTACCAAACGATATTTTGCAATGGTCTGTAAGGTACATTGCACTCTGACTGCAAAGGTGTGTTACTAATGGTGGTGCCTATGTGGAAATATGAAATGGCAAATAATGTTGGTGCCTGTGTGGAAATCTGAAATTGCAAGGACCATAGCACACAGTAGAACTGAATACAACCATGTAACTTTGTTAATAAGTGAATAACAGTTAAATAAACGTAGGGATATAATAGTGGATCACCCTGGATATGTGTGAATTTCCTCGTTTTATTTTTGTTTCCTTAGTAGAATTTTATGACCTACTTGATCAGAGGCCTTGACGGTATCACATAACATACCAGCAGGGTAATTTTTATTGTTTAGTTCTAACATAAGTTTGTGGGATCATGTACTGCTTTCTCTGTAGAGATTCCTTTAACAGTAGTCTGACTGAGCTGTTTTTAAAAGGTTGCATTCAGAAATATGGTTCAGTATGCATGGTTAGTAAGGTAACTCAAGGGTGGCACTAGTAAGTCAGCATATGGTTTTTAGAAGGCTACCTTGGCTGAGACACCCTTGCAGCCAGAGGAGTCCACTACTTTTTAGAAACCTAAAGATTTTTATGATCTCTCTAACAGAAGAGTTGGCAAAACTGATATCTGGTGGTGCAGTATGCACTGCCGTTCTATGTAAGTTGTTTTCATCTGCTTTATTATTTGGAATAATTCATTGAATTTAGTAGCCAGTTATTTAAATTTCATATCATCTGTGTTGCTGCTATTGTCATCTGGGTGTTCAATGTCATCTGCATTTCTGAGAGTATTGTGATCATTAGCCATCTACCTAAAAGCAGAACAGCTTGACATTACACGATTACTTGCAGCACATTCTCACAATAAATTTTCATTTGGACTATTGCAGCAACTACACATCTGTAACATGGGTAAATGGTACTGTCCTCCTAGATACTAGGCAATATAAGTTCTGTTGAAGTGCTCTACCAAGTCTTTTGCCATCTCTGACAGAATTTCAGTGTCATCAGCAAACTACAAAGCTTTTATTACTTTAATTCCCTTTCCAAATTTCTTTTTTGTTATGTCCTCAGCTTTTTCAGTGTACATACTGAATACCTTTGGGGTTAGGTTACAACCCTGTCGCATTTCCTTCTCAAAAATGACTTCCCTTTTATGTCCTTGGACTCTTCTAATAACTAACATCTGGCTTCTGTACAAGTTGGTTCAAGTTGTAAATAACTCTCCCTGTATTTTATACTTGCTATTTTCAGTCAACATTGTCAGAAGCTTTCTCTAAATCTACAAATGCTACCAATGTAGGTTTGCCTTTCTTCAGCCTGTCTTCTAAGATAAGTCATAGGGTTGGTACTGCCTCATGTGTTCCTGATCTTCCTCAAGGTCAACTTCTACCAAATTTCCATCAATAATTTGTGTCAATATTGTGCAAAGATGACTTATTGAACTGATGATTGAGAAATATTCACATCTGTCAGTGGTTATTACAGTTTTCCTGAAATCCGAACATATTTCACATGTTTCTTTATATCTTGCACACTAGTTGGAATGATACTGCCACACCTCTTTCTACCAAATATCTCTGAGGAAATGTTATCTACTGCATGGGTCTCCAAAGGTATTTCACATTTCTCTTTATATCTTGCACACTAGTTGGAATAATATTGTCATGGCTCGCTCTCGCAAATATCTCTGAGGGAATGTCATCTACACCACGAGTCTTGTTTTAAATAGGATCTTCCAGTGCTCTGTCAGATTCTTCTCACAGCATCATACCTTCAATCTGACTTTCGTTTAATGCCTCTTCTTTTCTTATAATTTTGTCTTGAAGCTCACTTCATTATACAGTCCTATATATTCTTTCCACTTTGCGCCTTTCCCTTCTTTGCATACACTGGCTTACCATCTGAGTTTGTGATATTCATACAGCTGCCTTTCTTTTCTTCACAGGTCTGTTTAATTTTCCTATAAGCAGCACCTATCTTTCCCCTAATTATACATGCTTCTAAGGCCTTGCATTTGTCCTCTGGCCATTCCTGTCTAGCCAGTTTTCACTTTCTGCAGTCTCATTTTTTAGATGCCTGTACCTTTCACCAGCTTCATTTGATGCATTTTTAAATTTTCTCCTTTTGTCAATGATTTCTATTATTTCTTGTCTTTTTACTGATATGATCCTCTGCTGCCTTTCCAATTTCGTCTCTCCAATTTCTTCTATTGGTTCCTACAGTTTATCCAGGTCAGATATCCTTAACTTCCTACCTTTTTTGTAATTTCTTCAGTTTTAATCTGCCGTTATGGTCAGAGGCCCCATTTGACCCTGGAAATGTCATGAAGTTTCCAACCTCATTTTGAAATCTCTGTGTTACCATTATATGAGGGTATGCTGAAAAGTAATACCTCCAAATTTTTTTGTAGAAAATCATGATGCTTTTTAAATGAAGCAAATATTATTAATGCTGTACACCATGTGGCAGCATGGAATGTAACTACGCCAGTGCGTGAAAAACAGTGTGCTGTAATCAAGTTTCGAATTCAAAGAATTCAGCCACACATGGACCACCCTCTCCTTCAACATGAAAATTCTAGACTACACACAAGCACTGTGACATCTTCAGCAAACCAATATTTTGGGTTCACTGTGATCAATCATCCTGCATACAGTGCCAACTTGGCCCTATCTGATTTTCATCTGTTTCCAAACTGTAAAGAACACCTTTGAGGACTTATATTTGATAGTGATGAAGTGTTGCGAACACAGGTGAGGTTGTGGCTCTGTCAACAAAGTCAAACATTCTGTAATTACAGCATCAACGAAATGGTGTCCTGTTGGGAGAAATGTGTTCACTGCCAGTGTAACTATGTTGAGAAATAAATATTTAGACGTGAAGAATAAGATATAGAACGTTAATAACATTTATTTTATTTAAAAAGCTTCATGAGTTTTCATATAAAAAATTTAGAGGTATTACTTTTCAGTACATCCTCGCATAATCAATCTGAAACTTTACAATGTCCCCCGTCTCTCTACCACTTATTTAACCTACTTTCATGTTTCTTAAACCAAGTGTTAATGATGATTAAACTATTTTCTGTGCAAAATTCTACAAGACAGCTTCCTCTTTCATTCCTTTCCCTCAGTCCATGTTCTCATATTATTTTTCCTTCTCTTGCTTTTCCTACTACGAAATTCTACTCACCTATCACAACTAAATTTTTATCTCCCTTAACTATCTGAATAATTTTCTTTATTCATCATACACTCCAACTTCTTCACTGATAAAGCTAGTTGGCATATAAGATTGTGCTGATATGATCAGTGTTGGCTTTGTGTCTGTCTTGTCTATGTGCTCACTACACTGTTTGTAATAGCTTACCTGCATTCCTGTTTTCTTATTTATTCCATATGGATGTGTTAGCAGCCCTACTGGTAAAATTCTAACCAAATATAGTGCACATTCACAGACTGACTGTACCCCGCAGTTAAAATGTTCATTTGTGAGACTGCATGTAGGACCAGCAAACCATTAAAAGGTGAGTAACTTCCACTAATAAGAAAAGAAAAAGAAAGAAAGACTGACTTCCTGTACATAGGTGGAAACAACTAAAAGAAACTGCATTCCCTCATTTATACACATATGTAAACGTAGCTTACAGATCTGTGTTCACAATCGTAGTGCTTAGTAAAATGTTGGTAATGATGCTAGCATACTTCATTTCTTACAGTGAAAATTATGACATTATCAAAGTTGGGAGAATTTGTTGCTGTTACGAGTTCTTAAACTGAAATCATGATACACATACTACTCAAATTTTCAGAATCAAGAATTCAAATATGGTTTGGAGCCGAGTGGAAGGCTTAAACCAGAGGCTCAGACAGTTCTGCAGAGATCTGGGATACAAATTTCTCGACCTCCGCTATCGGGTGGAGAAATGTAGGGTCCCCCTGAATAGGTCAGGCGTGCACTACACGCAGGAAGCGGCTACAAGGGTAGCAGAGTACGTGTGGAGTGCACATGTGGGTTTTTTAGGTTAGAGAATTCCCTCCCTAGACCCGACAAGATGCCTCCTGAGACGCGGCAAGGTAGGAGTAGGCAAAATGCAACAAGGAATAACAATATTAATCTGCTAATAGTAAACTGGAGGAGCGTCTATAGAAAGGTCCCAGAACTGCTCTCATTAATAAACGGTCACAATGCCCACATAGTACTAGGGACAGAAAGTTGGCTGCAACCAGATGTAAAAAGTAATGAAGTTCTAAACTCAGATTGGAATGTATACCGCAGAGACAGGCTGGACAGTGAAGGGGGAGGTGTGTTTATAGCGATAAGAAGTGCAATAGTATCGAAGGAAATTGACGGAGATCCGAAATGTGAAATAATTTGGGTGAAGGTCATGGTTAAAGCAGGCTCAGACATGGTAATTGGATGTCTCTATAGGTCCCCTGGCTCAGCAGCTGTTGTGGCTGAGCACCTGAAGGACAATTTGGAAAATATTTCGAGTAGATTTCCATACCATGTTATAGTTGTGGGTGGAGATTTTAATTTGCCGGATATAAACTGGGAGACTCAAACGTACATAACGGGTGGCACGGACAAAGAATCCAGTGAAATTTTTTAAAGTGCTGTATCTGAAAACTACCTTGAGCAGTTAAACAGAGAACTGACTCGTGGAAATAACATATTAAACCTTCTAGTGACAAACAGACCCAAACTATTTGAAACAGTTAAAGTAGAACAGGGAATCAGTGATCATAAAGCGGTTACTGCATCGATGATTTCAGCCGTAAATAGAAATTTTAAAAAAGGTAGGAAGATTTTTCTGTTTAGCAAAAGTGACTAAAAGCAGATTTCAGAGTACCTGATGGCTCAACACAAAAGTTTTGTCTCAAGTACAGATAGTGTTGAGGATCAGTTCAAAACCATTGTACAATATGTGTTAGATGAGTATGTGCCAAGCAAGATCGTAAGAGATGGAAAAGAGCCACCGTGGTACGACAACCAAGTTAGAAAACTGCTGCAGAAGCAAAGGGAACTTCACAGAAAACATAAACATAGCCAAAGCCCTGCAGACAAACAAAAAATACAGGAAGCGAAATGTAGTGTGAGGAGGGCTATGCGAGAGGTGCTCAACGAATTCGAAAGTAAAGTTCTATGTACTGACTTGGCAGAAAATCCTAAGAAATTTTGGTCTTATGTCAAAGTGGTAGGTGGATCATAACAAAATGTCCAGACACTCTGTGACCAAAATGGTACTGAAACAGAGGATGACAGACTAAAGGCTGAAATACTAAATGTCTTTTTCCAAAGCTGTTTCACAGAGGAAGACTGCACTGTAGTTCCTTCTCTAGAGTGTCGCACATATGACAAAATGGTAGATATCGTAATAGATGATGGAGGGATAGAGAAACAATTAAAATCACTCAAAAGGGGAAAGGCCGCTGGACCTGATGGGATACCAGTTCGATTTTACACAGAGTAGGCGAAGGAACTTGCCCCTCTTCTTGCAGTGGTATACCGTAGGTCTCTAGAAGAGTGTAGCATTCCAAAGGATTGGAAAAGGGCACAGGTCATCCTCGTTTTCAAGAAGGGGCGTCGAACAGATGTGCAGAACTATAGACCTATATCTCTAACGTCTATCAGTTGTAGAATTTTGGAACATGTACTATGTTTGAGTATAATGACTTTTCTGGAGACTAGAAATCTACTCTGTAGGAATCAGCATGGGTTTCGAAAAAGACGATCGTGTGAAACCCAGCTTGCACTATTCATTCACGAGACTCAGAGGGCCATAGACATGGTTTCACAGGTAGATGCCATGTTTCTTGACTTCCGCAAGGCGTTCGATGCAGTTCCCCACAGTCGTTTAATGAACAAAGTAAGAGCATATGGACTATCAGACCAATTGTGTGATTGGATTGAAGAGTTCCTAGATAACAGAATGCAGCATGTCATTCTCAATGGAGAGAAGTCTTCTGAAGTAAGAGTGATTTCAGGTGTGCCGCAGGGGAGTGTCGCAGGACCGTTGCTATTCACAATATACATAAATGACCTTGTGGATGACATCGGAAGTTCACTGAGGCTTTTTGCAGATGATGCTGTGGTATATTCAGAGGTTGTAACAATGGAAAATTGTACTGAAATGCAGGACGATCTGCAGCGAATTGACGCATGGTGCAGGGAATGGCAATTGAATCTCAATGTAGACAAGTGTAATGTGCTGCGAATACATAGAAAAATAGATCCCTTATCATTTAGCTACAATATAGCAGGTCAGCAACTGAAAGCAGTTAATTCCATAAATTATCTGGGAGTACGCATTAGGAGTGATTTAAAATGGAATGATCATATAAAGTTGATTGTCGGTAAAGCAGATACCAGACAGATTCATTGGAAGAATCCTAAGGAAGTGCAATCCGAAAACAAAGGAAGTAGGTTACAGTATGCTTGTTTGCCCACTGCTTGAATACTGCTCAGCAGTGTGGGATCCGTACCAGATAGGAATGATAGAAGAGATAGAGAAGATCCAACAGAGAGCAGCGCACTTCGTTACAGGATCATTTAGTAATCACGAAAGTGTTACAGAGATGATAGATGAACTCCAGTGGAAGACTCTGCAGGAGAGACGCTCAGTAGCTCGGTATGGGCTTTTGTTGAAGTTTCGAGAACATACCTTCACTGAGGGGTCAAGCAATATATTGCTCCCTCCTACGTATATCTCGCGAAGAGACCATGAGGATGAAATCAGAGAGATTAGAGCCCACACAGAGGCATACCGACAATCCTTCTTTCCATGAACAATATGAGACTGGAATAGAAGGGAGAACCAATAGAGATACTCAAGATACCCTCCGCCACACACCGTCAGGTGGCTTGCAGAGTATGGATGTAGATTGTAACACCTCCGATTTTTTATCCCGACCTGATCTGATCGAATAGCAGCCCAATATTTATTATTAACATGACCGTGAACCTAATGGGGCTGGTAATCGGAATTGACTGCTATGGAAGTTGTTACTGTCCAGTTCGTCCTGTTCAGTACTATAATACTGAATGTCTGGTAAAGGAACACCAACACAGTTTTACTAATTGCGAACTTATATTCTTCTCAAAACACAAAAAGGAGATAGCCACTGCCTTCGTCGTACATATCTAATTACGGCTAATCTCAGCACAGGCTTTCTTCACTTTCCATTATCGTCACACGCTATTCCATCACTGTATCCAACACTGCAATCCAACACTGCAATCCAAGGTTATGCCGGTGCGGTAGACGCGAAACCAAATATCGGCATTAGTAACGTCACTGATCACTTTCGTAATGATACTTTTTCACTTTACCGGTATTAATCTATTACATAGGGGTCTAACCACGGCGATGGCGACACCCTTCTCCGTTAAAGACCCTATTTCAACAATGGCCTTCACACACACACTATTCCCGCCAACCACTCTGGCGCAACTCAACACTCGCTCTCTCAACACGTCACAATCGATTGTTCGTCCTATCGACCTGTGCCAAGTGCAAAGTCATAGTAAGGGCCTATGGACCCCTTACAAGATGTAGATGTAGATGCAGATATCTCTGAATTCTAATTTCTAGGATGTTTATGCTAAATTCTTATACTAATTACTGTTTAAACAAATGATTATATTGTTATTATATTAAAATATTTTATGTATTTTATTGTAATTAAACAGTTCATTATTATTAATATATTAAAAATTTTATTTTACATCATTGTTGTTATTGTTAAAATCGTAGCCATCTGTGGCTCATTACAGATGTGGGCGATGGAAAATTATATTTGGATGGGGATGAGGTGGAAACAAAAAGAATGTTTTACTCCTCCCCCACCAGTTTGAATCCTGAATCAGTGTCTGGTGCCAGTTGTTGCTGTTGGGAAGTGGGGATAAACAAGATACAAACTACATCTTATCAGGAAGGGGAAAGCTAAATTAGCTAAAGAAATGGCTGAAAATATATAAGTGAAAGGGTACAGCCACCATTTCCAGTGATTACAGGTGTGACAGGAAAGACTTTTTGAGGCTAAATACTTCATTCACATAGACCACTTTAAAAGAAGTCCAGATTGCTTAGGTGCTGCAAAAAAAAGAATTTTTTTCCAGTGAGCTTGCAGTGATGCATCAGAATGTTAGTGCACAGAAGAAAAAGGGTTAATGAATTTCTAATCTATTTTCACAATCTAGAATGTCCAAAGCAAATTGATGTATTATGTCTGTCTGTGCACCATGTAAATTGAGGCACCATATGTTAAACAAAAAGGACTATAAATTAGCAGCCTATTTTTCTATGAAAAATATGAGGTTGTCATGTACGTTAAAAATAACAAGTTAAAACCTACTGGAACCTGTAATTTCTGCTCAGATCAACAATTTGGAAGCTTGTGGTTGTGAATTGCTTCTAACAGAATAGTCAGTCATTACTGTAGTACTGTGTATAAATTAGATTCCCACTGGAAAATATTCTTAAACAGGTTTGAGTCATTATTGTGCCACCTGATAGGCAAAAGAAAGCAAATGATTAGTCTGTGCAGATTTTAATAATACTACTTTGAAATATTTGGATAAAAGAAACAATATGGAAATTTCACTTACTACAGAGGGGTCCAAAAAAATGTAGACACTCTTTGATAGTTAATATTATTGGAGCAAAAGGACACATTTTTGCAATTTTACACTGTATTGTAGTCCATTGTTTTCTCAATAGATCTTGGTGCACATTTTCCAGCAGATAACAGTGCAGCAATGAATGAAGTAAGATTGTTATTTGAGGAATGCAAGGCCGTATTGCAGTGGCACTGGAAGTACAAAAACATGATGGAGGTACAATGGCAATGGCATAGTGTTTACAGAACTCAGCCACCAACACGTACAATAATTGATTGTGTTCAGTGTAAATTTGAAACCGGCAGTTCTGTTCAGGAAGTGCATAAGGAAAGGTCTGGCCAACCAAAAACATCAACTAGTACAGCTTCCAGTGCTGCTGTATTGCAACACTTTACAAGAGTATATTAAAAATCTGTGAAGCGGATGCACATGAAAATGAGGTAAGCTGATCAAGCGTATGATGAATTCTGAGGGTCGCAAAGTGGAAAGTGTACATTCCAAGATCACTGCGTACTATGAACAAGGATGACCTGGATCGAAGGATGGAGTACTGTCAGTGGTTTGAAGATATGCTTCATGGGGATGAATGGTTTGCAGGCGTGGTTATCTGGACTGACAAGGTGCTATTCAGACTTAGTGGTACTGTAAACAGCCATAACTGCATGTAGTGGCCTCAAACATGTTAATCCATCAGGTGTTAATGTGCGGTGTGATCAGTCTTTGCGCAGTTTGTTTTTGCCCATTCCTCTTTGAAGGTGCTGCAACTGGTGAGGTGTACCCTGAGATGGTGCTCCACCTCACTGCCAAAGAGATGTCATTGTCTACTTGGATGAAAATCTACCTGGACCACAGATAAGTCGAAGAGGAGCTGTTGAGTACCCGCCGCGGTCTCCCGACCTCATGCCTCTTGACTTGGGGCCTTCAAAAATGAAGTTTATCAACGGAAACCAGCTACACTGAATGAATTACGGGAAATCATCATGGTGTCCTGTGTGGCTATCACACTGGCAACACTGACAGCTGTAGTTTATTAAACAGTTCAGTGGTACCAACACTGTCTGGCTGCTAATGGGGGTCACTTTGAACACGTGAAACAATTTTCCCCCCTTGCAAGAATTGTAATGGTATGTCATTTTGTTCCATTAATATTGACTATCAAAGAGTGCCTACATTTTCCTAGACCCTTCTGTATTTATAATATGAGTTCTGTTATTAATTTTCCCATGAGAATTAAACAGGAAAGCACTACACTAATAGACAAAAAGTTGTAGATGAAGACTTAATCAATTATAGAAATGTTTATCCAGCAGTGAATGCATCTCTGACCTTGATGCACTAGCTACTCTAAATAAGTACAAAGAAATGATGTCACGGAAAACAAATTAATTAATGAACATACAACAGAAAGTTTCAAGGCAGTTGTTACCTGATGTCCAGGATAGTGTTTTTCAAAAGAATTGTGTTATTTAACAAAGAATCCCTGATGCCTTCAGTATATTGTTTTCAATTGGTTCTTTTAACAGAAGTGACTTGTGTGTTGACTTGGGTACTACTGTGCATATCATAGAAAATAAAAATTGGATGAAGAATGTAATGAGCCTTGTTAGCATATATAAAATTGTGGAAGCGAATAAGACTGAACTCCTGGTATTATGCTCTGGATAAGTTAATTTAACAATGGAAGTTGGAAAGATATGATACTATATCAAAGTGAAAACGTGTGTGGTCCAGAACTGACAAAAAATTTTATTGTTTGTGAGCAGGCTGACTGAACAAGGAACCTCAGTTGAATTTAGTAGTGATCAAGGTAATATTGTAACAAGAATCAAGAATTGGTTACACCTGCAGATCTAATTAATGGTGTTTATAAGTTTAACATTGACAGGAGAAGTAATTTGTGAGGAGTGGTTACTATGTCTAGCTGACATAGAAGATAAGGTCATTTAAATGCAAAGGATCTTATGAAAATGAAAAATGGAGCTGTTGAAGGAATGGCATGTGAAGATGTTAATATCAATGCCAGTAAGCAGAATTGTGTGGTGTGTAATGAAGGCAAGCAAACAAGATAGCCTTTTCTTTCACATGAAGGCAGTAGAGCTATAAAACTTGTGGTGACTGTTGACCGCCAGTAACTTCACCAGCGAAGTGCAGAGTAAATGGTCTTTAGAGACTCGAGATTCTTTGAGTAGTCCTGTCTACGACTTGACTGAGTGATACGTGTGTCGCGAATTTCTGCATTGTTTTTCTTGTGTTTTCTGTAATTATACGAACCTTAATAAAAGTGTCTTATCATAATAAGTTGGAGTTTTCTGTGCGTGGTCTGTTGCTATAGCCAAAAAAACCACATTGGTGACCCCGAGTCGCGAAAATACATTGCAGTCGCTCGCTGTGTATCACCGGTTTCACGCCAATAGACAATATCGCAGCCTCCAGTTTTTCCGGCAGTGCAGGACACCGCAAGTGCAGAATGGACATTCTGACTGTGAAGTGCAACACTTTACCCCGTGTGCTACTAATACACCAGGAATGTTCGTATCTCTGGTGTTTGCCTCGCCTGGCCGGATGACTCTAACCTCTGCCGGCATACCACACTGGGCGCTGTACACATCGTCGCGGACACCTTCTACGGCATTCTATGCTCGACAGAATGCTCCTCCAACACAAGACCCCGGAAACCCCTCACCCGAGTTTCTACCGCACAACATGGACCACGCGGCTGTCCAGTTCCGAGGTCCACACGCACGGCCACCGCCTCCTCAGAGCGGCCCACCATTTAACTTGTCCCCCTCCGCGCCGGTCGAAGGGACACTCACGCCAACCACACCGGGCCATTTAGATGCCTATCCATCCTGCCGCCCCGTGCACACCTCGGGTGACGCACCTGTCCTGGTTCCACCCCGTCACTCGGCGCTCAATTGCGATCTCGCACCTCTAATTGATCCTTACCCGCCTGACGCACCATGCTCGTCGTGTGGCAGTACAGATTCCATATCCACAAGGACTGGATACCACGTCTCGCCTACATAGCTAACAGATGTTCAACGCACCACATCGCCCGTCAATGAGGCACAGTTCGCACCAGTGAACACTGTGCAGAATCCTTGTACTTTTCGTGCCTTTCCTACAGCCCCGAAAGCACTGGCCCCTGCTCATTTTACGAAGCTGCCGCCGTTACGACCGGACAACCCAGTGATGTGGTTTACCTTGGTGGACAACATGTTGGACATACACGGTATTGCGGACGACAGCACTCATTTTGTGTGTTTAGTGAACCACCTGCACGACCACCCTGATCTCATCAGTGACTTGTTGCTGAATCCACCCAAGAGCAACAAATATGCCTCTGCTTGTGCATTACTCATTGAATGCCTCTCTCGTCTGTCAGCCAATACGATCCACAACATAATTTATGACGAGACTTTAGGCGACAGAACACCCTCATAGCTGTGGTAACGCTTGCGTGGGCAGGTCAGTACTGAGATCTTGCTGAACTTAGTGCTCTGGGCATTGTGGTTGGTGAAGCTGCCACAAGAACTACAGTTACATTTGCTTCCACATATCGCAGCGCCACTCGAGGATAAACTACGGCTGGCAGACCAGGCATACGCCATTATTCGACACAGCCACCTCCCTCCGCGCAGCACAGTGCCTAATACCGTCGAGGTTGGTAATCCTGTGATTATACTTCCACCGTTGGGCGGTAGAGGCCGGGCACATGCGTATCGCGGACAGCACATGTAACAGCAGCTCTCTAGCGGCCAAGACCTGGAACTGCCAGCAGGTCGGCAAAAGCCTCTCCCCACCCCAACCGGGCTAGCACCTGCCCGCCCCGCCTTCCCCTTGCCTGACGCTTCGGCTGGCGGGCTGAGTACAGCTGACTCACGCATATGCTGGTTCCACTCCACTTTCAGGGATGTCACTCGCAACTGTCATCCACCCTGCACGTTCCCAAACGCTGCACGTGAGCCGCAGTAGGCACCACGCCCCGCAGATACATGCAGCGGCGCCCACAGATGTTGCATTCTGTCAGATCCCCCACCTCACGAGGACGTCTGTACGCCTTGGATTTAGGTTTGCGCCGGTATTTTCTCGTCGATACCGGAGCAGACGTTAGTGTCATACCTCCCACATTTTCTGTAAAGGACACGACACCAACCAAACTAAAGTGTCCCTTTGAGCAGCAAAAAAGTAGCCACTTCGTGTCGATGGTTTGGCCAAGTTACCTATTGAACTCATAACTGGCAAACAGTTCACTTGGTCCTTCTACGTGGCTGACGTCGACGATCCAGTATTAGTCATTGACTTCCTTTTCCACTTTGGACTGTCTCCAGATCTTCAGCCGGCCGCATTATTGCACCACACCTCGTCCACTCATATTGAATGTTCAGTTGCCTCTTCGGCCCCCCCTCCCCTTCAGCTTCCCGACGACTTTGACACAGCTCCCATCAAGTGCTCTTCACTGGCGGACAGCCTCACAACTTCCATTGCCCAGCTCCTGCCCGAACGCCCTGCAGTCGATGATCTCCGAGCTCACAACCCCGAACTGAACCGTGCCATATCGTCAGCTACGCAAGCCCTCACCGAGGCACAATGCCTCGTACAGTGCCTGTCAACGCCGCCACCATCCGACACCGGAGATGCACCTTGTTGAACTTTGTCACCACCGATGCAGACAGCTTCCCCGGCACATCAGGTTAGTGACTCTTGTGTGCTACTGATTCCCATTCACGACGGCCACCAAGTGAGTTTGCCAGACGAGCTGAACGCTATCATGAATGGCACAACACACAAAATTGTCATGACAGATGGGCCACCAGTGCACCATAAAGCACGCCGACTGCCACCACATGAACTATGCCTTGCTAAAGCCGCAGTGGAGGAACTTCTACGGGCAGGTATTGCTCGCCCATCGGACAGTAACTCGTCCTCGCCCATACATTTAGTCCCCAAAAAGGACAGCACAGTGTGCCTCTGCAATGACTATCGTCACCTCAACGTGTGGACGGTATTAGACAATTATCCGATACCTCACATACAAGACTTTGCGCAAGTACTTAGCAGAGCATGCATCTTCAGTGTCTTGGACTGCCGCAAGGCATATTTACAGATACCAATGGAGCAGAGTGACATACCAAAGACAGCAGTGATCACACCTTTCGGCCTTTACGAATTCTGTTACATGTCTTATGGTCTCAAAAATGCGGCCCAAACTTGGCAGCGTTTTATAGACTCACTTCTGTTTAGCTGAACATACTGCTATGCATACCTTGACGACATACTAATTTTCTCCCCCTCTGACAGGGAACATGAACTCCACCTGGCCACGATACAGGACTTATTGACACGTATCGGAGTCGAGATCCATAATGACAAGTCACAACTCCGGTGCACTGCTGTCACTTTTCTGGGGTACACCGTCTCCTCGGATGGTATATGGCCCCTGCAGGAGCGGGTTGACTGCATTCTAACATATATACTACTTTTGAAGTGCCAAAATGTACTAGAACAAATAAAATGTCTATAAAACCCCACACTGTACAGCGTACTTGTGGTGAGACAGTCACAGTTCCCGAAATCCATCACCCATGGCCTCTGGCCTGCTGAGGAGCATTGTAATAAACCATGAAAATCCAATGCATTACACTGCACACATACCTGTGGGCAGATGAAATCCAATGGGCAGGGCCTGCACTTTAATAGGAACAGAATGGCTTTAGATCAGCAGGGCCGATCTATTACAGATACTCGCAGAGACAGCCTCTGGTTTTGGCCCGTCATGGAAATCCACTCATGTGACCAGCTATTCATGAACCACAGACAGCATGTTGATGAAATGAGACCATGCTAATCACTCCATGCAACAGATAACTTGTTCAAATACTCTGAGATCAATAATAATGAGGATAGGTAGCAACTAACCGTAATGATGATTGCTGAGCAGCTGACAGGCAAATAGAAAAGAAAATCACACTCTCACAACTAAATTATCAGGCATAGTTTTTGTCAGAAAACAAGAGCACACGCACATTCACACAATCACTCAGACACAACTCGGGCACACATGACCACCATATCTGGCTACTGCATCAACAGTCTCTGAGAATCAAATCCAAACAAACCACTCCTCACGCCTCCCTGCCTCTCGTCAGCAGCTGCTTGGCTAGCGGTAAGAAGTGGTGGCAGCCATGCTGCAAGCTGACAGGAGTGGTAGAAAGGGAAGAAGCAGTAGGAATGAGGGAGTAGGGAAGTGGCACATGTACTCAGCTGCACCCAGCCAGCGATGATGCATGACACCTCTGTAAACAAACCATTTCACCAACTGAGACAAAAACGTGATTTTTCCAGTGCTTTTTTTCAAATTTCCCTGACATGCTTGAAATTCCCTGATATTTCCTTATTTCCAGAACCTGCGGCAACCCTGGAACTGAAGTAGAAAAGACAAGATGCATACTATTAGAAGGTAAACTTGATAAGTGGTTTTGGGCTGATACTGTTAATAGCACAGTATATTTGTGCAATAGATCAGTAAGATAAAGTTTAGGGAATACATTGCCACATGAACCATTAACTGGCAACAAACCAAACATTAATCATCTCAGGATAAGTGGAAGCAAGGTCATGATGCATTTCCCTACATTTACGAGAGTAAATTGGGATAAAATGGCAAAAGAAGTGATCATAGGGGGTATAGCAACGCCCTAAAAGATTATAGGCTTGATGATTCTGAAGCAAGTGATGTAGTGGTAAGTAGAGATGTGACTAAGATTAAAAATAGTATCCACTTATGTGCCCTGCACAGTTCCACTTTCTGAGGTTTGTCATGAGGCCATTTACTTAAGAAATTTATTGCATCAGTTGATAAGACTATGACAAGCCTGTAACTTTATCTAATGATAGTCAGAGAGCATTAACTTTGTCTGTTGGTCCTTCAAACCATAAAAGATCAAAGCATGCTTATGTTAGACATCATTATATAATGGAAGTTGTGTCTGGCTATGCCAGCAGATACAATGACAGAAGGATTAAGTAAAGAAATACATTGTGAAGTTCTAAATAGTGTGAGTTAAGGCACCAGTTGTTTTGAAGTGGAAGTGTTGAATTTAGTCAAAAGCATTCAAATAAATATCTGTAGACTCATGTGAACCATGATCTTTGTATTTTGTTGCTTTTATGTACCAGTGTCTTGCTTTGCTTTGTCTTGGTACGTGTCCATCTGTCTACATGCCAGTGTGTACCTACTATAGTGTCACATCTTCTTGTGCCTCACACTTTGTTTATGTTTTAGTACGCCATGCATCACTCAGTGCAGTATAATGTGCAAGTTTCTTTTATACCTGAAGTGTGATGTATTTACCAGCATTGTCAATAGTAATAGTTTACAGGCTGTATCCTCATGTGTAGAACTCTCAATAATATATTCTTTATACTTGTTCCAATTTGTTACATTTTTATGAGTTAACCAATGGAAGTTACCTAGTGCACAGCTGTACGTGATCACAAGAACAGGATGAAATATATCTATTTCCAGACAAGAACAACATTAAAAATGACAGAGTGAAACTCATGCATCATTAAATTGCTTCGGTTTAACAAACTACCAAACTCTCTAATAACATATAAGAAGAATCCAGGATGGAACACACACACACACACACACACACACACACACACACACACACACACACACACACACACACACGCGCACACAATTCACACAGAGTCTCTGGCTGCCGAGGCCAGACTGCGAGCAGCAAAACATGATAGGAGAAGCAAACTGGGTGGTGGGGATAAGGAGGTGGCTGGGGGAGGGATAGCAGGTTATGGGTGGGAGACAGTAAAGCGCTGCCTGTGGGAGCATGCAGGGATGAGGTGGGGAGAGGATAGGGCAGCTAGGTACAGTTGGAAGGTTAGATGGAGGGAAGGGAGGAGGGGGAGGGGAAAGGGGCAGCAGAAAAGGAGAAAAGTACAAAGACTGTGGGTGCACTGATGGAACAGAAGGCAGTATAGTGCTGGGATGGGAACAGGGAATGGGATAGGTGGGTTAGTCATTGTCCTTTACCCAGTTATCTCCTTCCCTGTTCCCATTCTAGCACAACTCTGTTCCACCAATGCACCCACAGTCTTTATACTTCTCTGTTTTCCCCTGTCGCCTCCCTCCCCCTTACCCTGTGTGTGTGTGTGTGTGTGTGTGTGTGTGTGTGTGTGTGTGTGTAGTCTAATTCTGATGAAGGCCTGTTAGGCTGAAAGCTCTGTTTAATAGTCTTTTTGTTGTGCCTATCTGCGATTCAGCACCTCCACTATATGATGAGCAGCAACCATCCTTTTCATGATATTAGCATATAAAGACAATGATCTTAACATGAAATTGAAACCTTTTCTGATTGAAAAATGTTAATATTCATTCAATAAATTTTAAGACACTGCTTGTAATATGAACCAGTAGCTTATCATCTGTAAAGAAATGAATAGTAAGTTGCAACAGTTGTAGTTTTGTTGCAAAAGCCATCATTATGATAGCTCCATGCAAACAAAATGTAAATAGATAAATTTTCTTGGAGATTTAATGTGCGTTGTCAAACTTTTCTTCTCTCCATTCATGTCTGCTAAACAAGAAATCCTTTTTCTTCTTGCTTGTGAACACCTGAAAACTGGTAATACAGTAGAAAAAGCAAAAACTATATACTGTTTTGTTTTGTTTACTTTGTCACAGCCACAGTCATGAGATTACACTGGGTTCCAAGTAAAGCAAATGTCCAGTGTAGGTATAAAGTGACAAGAAACAATGTATAAAACTCACTTTTTTTTATTTTAAATGACATTCAAAGAGAGATATACAATGTGTGTTAATGATTCACACAGGTAGTCCACTATCTTTCCATATTTTTACCATAAAGAAACCCAGTGAGCTAAGAATTTAAATGCACTAATAAATATTTGGAAGTTGTTATGAAGTGTTGAAAGCACTTGGTACTTTACAGCAATTAGTTCTAATGTTTTAAGAACATAAAACAATATCTGCATAGCAGTATGCATTCACAAGAAATTTTACCAACTGAATCGGACATAATGTTGTGCAACACACAGAAAGGAAAAAAAGAACTCTTCTCTGCACATGTGGATTTCCAAAGAACAGTACTAGCATGTATGCTTTACATTATGACATGATACAGGTAGAGCAGCTGCTCTATTTTACAATGCTGATATCAAAACATGATGTCAACTGCCTAAGAATTACTCTCTATTCTTTATAAAATATGAAATGTACACATATCTGCATTAATTAAATTGTATATACATTGAGATAAATGACCTAGCCGTATGATCCCATTTAATGAGTTATATAAAAATAATTGTATATTCACACTTTTATTAAATTTATTTGTAAACTCTATTGCCACCAGGGGACAATACAGACCAGTAAATAACTTTCCTTTCTGTTTAAAAAAAGTCTCAAAAGCACTATGTGTTTTGTAAGTATAAAAGGTGAGCATGATTGAAGCAATGTATATTAAGGCCTTTGTGTTAGCTGAGCTACTTTGCTATTCCTTAGTTTCAAGATTACCTAATATTCTCAACAAAACTGAATCACAAGAAATCTTAAAACATATTAAAACTATATGTACTGAATGAAGTGAGTTCACAGCCTCACATACACACTACTAATAAAAATCACTGAACATCAGCACTGACATCATCAATGGACATAACGTACTATGGGTTTTTGTAAACTTTTTAAATTTCTAAATAGCACAGAGTAACAAACTGAAAATCAGTATGTTTCATCATGAATCTTTATTATTTAAATAGTATTTCACTAAATTGCACTGTGATATTCTTCAAATAAACTGTATAGTATAAGAAACTAGTTTCAAGAAAAATTTAAATTTTAAAGAAGGCACAATATTTTATTCACTAGCTCTGTCCTCCACAATTTTCTGTACACTCACTTCAGTTGTTTTAGAAGACAATATTTGCCCAGATGCTTTTCTCTTATTCAGAATTCACTTCAAAATTGTTCTTAAAAGTATAGCTTATCGAAGAATATTAATGAAAATTGTACATAAAAATATATTAAAATACTTAATGCTAAGTTTCTAACAGAAATGTTAAATGCCATTATAAAAAGAGCAATAATGGATGCCAACAAGCACTATAATTCTCGCATATCATACAGTAAAATTCACTCCTATTTAAAAAGGTATTAGTTTTAATTCCCACTTTCGGTTTTAAAAAAAACATGTAGTTTTAGTTACCAATAATTTACCTTTTTACACATGCACACTTAATTTTTCACCAATCTAGGCTTGTAACATTTTCCACTGATTGCAATCCCATATTCATATTGTCACTATATTTGTATGTAACCATCAATAACATTGGCGACTCACTCTTCACGATGTCTGATGTATTTGTACAGGCACAACCTTCAATATACAACTCTATTTTGTATAGTACAGTCCGATTTGAAATGTCTTTATTTTTTCCAATAACACCACTTGTCATGTGAGATCTCAATTACAGTTACAGATTTACTTTCAGAAACACAATGAATCACAAGATAAACAGGCATCTGTGAATTTGCACCTGCTCCAGTGTCCAATTTTGAAGTTGTCACGCTTCTGATCTGAGCAGGTTTGAGCTTACAGCAACATGAGGTCACTCCTTTTCTTCCTCACGCTTCCTGCACGAAGCAGCAGCAGTGGTGGCTTCAGGGTCCAGGAAGGCAGTTGCATTTGCTCGAGGCACTAACAGTACTGTGCCGTCTGCAGACTGCTGAAGGCTGTATTCACACATTGAATACTGGTTGCCATCAGGATCCCGCAGTTGCTACAGTCAGAACAAGCAGATTTTATTTATAAACACCTAAAAATATTCATCTGGGAAGAATAATTCAAGCAAAAACTGTATGTATAATGGTTTCAAGATTTTTTTTCCATATTAAGCAAAAAGATTTCTTGAGAGTTAGAACTTTTTCTCATGGGCACAAGGAAACTAAGTTTATGATATAGCAAGGAGCTGCAAATTAAACAAGAAGAAAAAGGAATTCACAGTTGTATTGTTTTACCTGAAAGATGTGCCTGTACAGTTGGCTGAACTTCTCCTTGACACGCTGACGTTCTGCCAACATGTAATCTCTCTCCTGCATCAGGCGGTTCTTCCGATCACGCATTTCTTTGACCTCATCTGCAAGACTGAGAATCTGGTCTAGCTTCCGTTTACGGCAGTTCTGTGCTGCAACCTACAAGAGCAAAAAGTACCAAATAAATACTTACTGTAGTAGAACCCCAATTTGTGAACACATGTGTATAGAGAAGGTTTAAATTTCAGTGCTTACTAACATAAATGAAACTAGTACAAATATCACTGAACAAGACTTCAAATTCGTTTGCAGTTGACAGTGAAATATATTCTCCACAGTAACTGACACTGAACTTCTTTTATTACCTTGTTCTTTCCTCTCCTCCTGATGTCCCTTATGAGTGATAACTGTGCCTCACTAAGGTCGTATTTTGACAATCGCTCATTAAATTCGTCCATTGGCAAATTGATGATGTCACTCACAGGCAATGGAATGTTCATTGCTCGTGCCCGTTTCTCATCTCTGTTCAGATGTTCCTCGTCAGATTTACGACCTGATGGAAAAGACAAATGTTAATAAGCTGCTCCTTTCATTTAAGTAGTGCATATGTGTTTTGGAAAGGGAATAGAGAAATACTATTTTGAAGCCAGTTATTGTTCATACCTTTTTGTTTGTCTCTAGAAACAGGTCTTTGCATGGCTCCTGTGCTTTCTGCAGGAAGATGGTATGAATGATTGTGCTGTATGTGGTCAATAGATGGTCTTACATCTGCAACAAAACCAGCAACATAGCAGTAAGATACACTAGTTACCACAAGTGGAGATGTGTGAGACGCAAAAATTTCATAGGTGTGTGCTGTATAGTGTGCTTCGCTCTACCTGGGTGATGCCTTGCAAATTCAACACTGCAGCTATATTTCATCTCTGGTGCCTTGGCAGCAGCAACTCCAGCTTCCAATGGGGTGCCAAATGCATTTCCACCAGCAGGTACTGCCTCGCTGAACTCATACTTTACAGGCGCTGGTGGCAGACTCGGTGTTGTTCCATGGCTACCCAAGGAAGAAGCTGCTCCTGCAATCCAAGTTTTGTCATTGAGTTTTTTCGTGCTATTTTTCACATTGATCAGTAGTGACCAGAAAACAATAAGAAACAATTCATTTGCAACATTATACAAAGTGTAAGCATTCAGACTTTCAGATTAAGGAAACTAATGGTGCTCACTTTAACAACAGCTTCTGCAAAAAGCCCACTGCTTTATCTGATATATTGAAGGCAGTGGTTTCTCAGACAATGGCAGCATTGACAAATTGTGGAAGAGGGTTTCATATGAGATGAACAGTGGTTTGGAAATGAATGCAAACAGCAGAGAGCTACTGCAGTGATAGTAGTGCCATAATCTCATGATAATGAGGAAGATAGTGTCCATCTGTCATGCTTTTAAACCTGATATTAAATAATGCAAGAGTGAAAAATATTGTGTTTAAGGTGAACCCATGCCTCTAATAACAGGAAAAATCTAACATAGACCCAAAATGTAACTAAGTGGGACTGAATATTATGCAGAATAATACACATTGCCACAATATAAATAATGGCCCGACATAAAAACTGAAATAAAGAAACTGACTTTTCATGAGTGTAGCAAAGTTTACTCCCTTTATTTTGCATTGAAGGAGGAATGGGGTTAGTCTGGATTAAATTTGTATTCAGGAATAATAGTAGTATCTTGCACTACGACAAATATGAACATAGGACAAATTTTTGGCAAAAGCTTAAAATACATTTGCATTTTTTGTACATAATGTACCAAAATCAACTTTTGAGTGTATGTAAAATGAGATGTCAAACCATAATGAGAATTCCTCAATGAGCCTTATCTCCCCCCTAAGAGAGGGTGCACTGGTCTTGGCAGGTGTACCATTTGGCCTAGCAAAACAATATGGTGTAAGGGAATGTCTATAGGTTTCCAATGAGCATCACATTTTCATATTTATGATGTACATTTGTTACTGTAAACCATTCTGAAAGATGATTAGTAAAAATAACAATGCTTGGCACTTTTGTTTTCTTTTAACAGATTGAAGATATAGAGCTTTGACTCAAGTGAGTCACTTGAACTGTTGAAACCATGAATGCCAAACAGAGGAAAATTTATGAGTGTTTTATTTTGTATATTGAATCTTCAGTTGCATAACCTAAACAAGAACTCACCTGCAGCCTGCTCCTGGAAACATCGCTTTCCAAACATCTGATGTTTCTTTTGAGCCATGGGTGGCACACGGTGCTGTGTCTCAGCTGTGCTGACAGAACTGGAGTGCTGGCGACCAGAGTAGCTGTAGTCGTAAGGTCTGTACTTGCTACAAACAAATGAGATCTGTGTCACCATACTGTTACAGCCTTAAAATGATAAAGATTGTGTCTTGTAATTTTGTCTAAGTAATGTGAAGTCTCGTTTAATTAATACTACTCAATTTTTAGTGTGATTATCAGTTTTTTTATTCTTCTATTACAAAGTAACATCAAATAACTATAGTAATTATGAAGTATGAGTATGTAACAATTACGTGAAAAATTTGAGCAAGTGTCACAATACCTTTCCTCTATAAAACGTTACAATGAAAATGTGTGTTCTGAAAGAATCACAGGTCCTAAATATGACAAGAATCACTGGCAAAACAGCTTCTTAGCCATACCAATCGAGCTTTATCACATTAAGACAAAATGTTATTTGGCTGCTGTAGCAGCTCTTAGTTGACAGCTACAAACTGCAAGATAATTACATTTTAAATAACTGAGGGATCTCAATGAGCAGATAGAGATGTTTGGAGATGTCCTACTAAACTGAAATTTCATTGCTGCATTTATGCTGTAAATGATGTTTGAAAGGTAGGAGTGTATTGTTATTGGAGACTAGCAAAATTTATTCTGTATGGTTTCTTTGTTATGGTGAACCACACATCATTTAAAAGTTGAGAAAACTAATTTGTTATCATTTCCCGATTCATGTTCCTCTCAGGGGTTTCTTATAACTACAGATGAGTTCCACGAGATATAATGCTAACCAGAGCTGATGAAGCCCTTATAGTGTGTTTTCCCACTGCCTCTTTCAGTTTCACTATGTTGTAATTATTCTCTGGTCATTCCAATACTCAAAACTGTACCTAGGACTAAAAAATGATTACCATATCTATTCTGCATGATGTTCGACGCACTTGATGGAAAAACATTGTGGGACTGTAATCTGCAAATGGATGGACTCATTCAGTATACGCACAATTTTCTATTGCGGTTTTCTGATGTGTGAATACAGAACGTGGCAAGTTCAAAACACAGAATGAAATTCACAGACAACAGTGAGGCACCTTTGTTTATGTACTTATGCCACCATGAGGAACACAAACCATATTTCTTACTTCGAATTGAACACCTATTCTGATTAAATCCGACACTCAAGTACCTCATGTAAAGTTACTTCTTTCAGGGAAAAAACAGGATAAGGTCCTATAATGACAAAATGGGAAATATTTTCTAACTCATTCCTGAGCAACAAATGAAGCACAGCATTTAAGACCAACATTATGGTGGTTACTGTAGTTGACAGAATCTACATCTATATCTACATGGACACCCTGCAAATCTTACTTAAGTGCCTGGCAGGGCGTTCGCTGAACCACCTTCACAATAATTCTCTATTATTCCAGTCTCAAATAGCAAACAGAAAAAACGAACACCTATATCTTGCTGTGCAAGATCTGATTTCTCTTATTTTATTATGATGATCGTTTCTTCCTATGTAGGCGGGCGCCAACAAAATATTTTCGCATTCGGGGGAGAAAGTTGGTGACTGAAAAACCTGAAAGAAAACACGCTGTTGGTCCGAAAATTTCAGATTTTTGCTGATTGGGGGGGGGGGGGGGGCACAGACCCAATGAACATGAGTGCAAACTACGTGGCGTTGTTTCCTGCTAGTTGATGATTGTATTTTCTGTAGAACCGTTCTGAGAAAGGTGCTGCGAGAGCGCACATGCTCAAACTCTTTCTTCTGCGTGATGATTCATTTCTACGTTTGTTTACTATGCACCTACTTACACAGTGAGGAGCGCATATCTCAGACGTCGGGGTGCTTAAAATCAGCACCGCAGCATGTTAAGATCCGTTAGATAAACGTTGCCGGTGGAATAACTGGACCTACGAGCGGGTGCCTGCTTTCTGGGTTACATATCATCACTCGAAGGAAACACAGTCACGGGAAGCAATTTTAATGAACGGTCATTCACATCTGGTGACCCGAGCGCCGGCTGTACATATAGTCAGTGTACCACGTAAATTACATCAGAGTAATGCGATGGGGAGAGATGACAGCCTGCCTTATTCGAGAATTTGAATCTGTTGTATTATTTCGTACAGGGAGAACGGAAAGCCGTCATTTATATGAGTATTATCCACCCGTATCATTTGACGAATTTTTCCGTCAAACCAACATAATTTCGATTTAAATCCCCAATGACATGTGTTGTTGGCTACCCGCGTCGATAGGAAGACGACCTCTCGGAAACTGAACCATCATAATCTACGTATCTGGTGCAAACGATACCCTCATGCGGGCTTCTCATAAAAATTCGTGTATGCTCTGGAAAACACAGGTTTCGTATTATATCCTCTTCCAAAAATATGCGCAGTTTTTCTTTGTTGGGAGAATTGCTCTGGTACTGGTCTCTGAACAAGCTGCAATAGTGACTGATGCACCACTTACGGGAAGACAGTGGATAACTCTGCTTTGTAACCTGATGATCCACTTAGTTTCCATTCGCGCGTCGATGAGCATTGAAATGTCGTACTTTCGTAACACTTGACTGGACGAGCTCGTTACATTACAGGATCAAGTACGGAACAAGACCACACGGAAAACTCTAAACATGTTTACCATAAAGGAAGGTATAAAGGAAAATAGGAAGAAATTTACAAATTAAGGATGACCAAAGACATGGAAAGCGTACGATGACAGATCTGCCATGTATGCTTAGAAAGCAGAGTGGCTCAATGACTCTACGCTGAGTTGTTACCATGGCGAGGGCAACCACATGACAGTACTTTTGCATCTGTCTGAGGCTTGTTGCACTAATGTGGGTTTTGTGCATTTTGGTGACTGCGTATAACATGACTGCATATTACAGGCTTTGAAATTTTTGTGAAGGTATTTTCACAGCAACAGAGCTAACTGGGGCAACAAATCGAATAAATAATAGTTACATTTTTACCCTGTAACAATCTACTGGAGACTGTGTATCCCTCATATCAAAATACTCAAAAAATATTGCTGAAAAACCTCTCAAATTTTGATGGTGGTGTTCGGATTCAGTCTGTAGACTGCTCCTCTCGAATGGCAGTCAGGGGGCTATCAAGCTTAAAGCCCCCTATACGAAGAAAGGATCACCATCGAGGTGTGCACACCTTCACTCCATGAGACATTGCGCAGGGGACTGAAATTTAGCCTGGGATATTGACATAAACGCTAGTGATCGAGAACTGTAACCCACCGCTCCTGCTCCCCAAGTCAGTCAGACATTCACGAAGAAAAGTTGTTTCATCTCCAGTGTTTGAACCGACTTACCTTCGAGTTGACCGTCACCGTAAAAATGGACTTTACCGCTTCGGATATGGAGGCAGTCATGTTTAAGAATGTTACTGTAAATAAACGGAAGAGTTCGTGCACATATTTCCTTAACTTAATCCCTGTCAATACCCACCCCAGACTAAGTACCTAGACCATCGAATAGCAGAGTCTTTATGGCGCCCACAGAGACCACCGCAGGTGACAGAAAATGGTGTTACCAGATACGTACAATAACCTTCTTCCTCAAGAACGCGCGTTATACTTATATGCAATCTACGAACGAATGGCTCCGTGCTCCATCACGTTCAGTCACAAAACTGGACACTTACTTTTCTTGTCAACAGTCTTTTGACTGGTTTGATATGGCTGCCACGACTTATTCTCCTGTGCTAACTTCTTCACCTCACAGTAGCACTTTCATCCAACGTCCTCAATTGTTTGTTGTATCTCTGTCTTCCCCTATAGTTTTTACACTTTTCAGCTCCCTCAGCTATCATGGCAGTTATTCGTTGATAGCTTAACACGTGTCCTATCACTCCGTTTCTTATTCTTGTCAGTGGTTTTGACATACTTCTTTCCTCGCCGATTCTGCGAAGTACCTTATTTGTTAGCTTATCTGCCCACCTAATTTTCAACATCGTTCCATAGCGTCACATCTCAAACGCTTCGATTCTCTTCTTTCCCAGTTTTCCCACAGTCCTATATTCCCTTCCGTAGAACGCTGTGCTCCAGACGAACATTATCACAAATTTCTTCCTCAAATATAATTAAGACCGATGTCTGATACTAGCAGACTTTTGTCGGTCAAGAATGCCCGTTTGACTAATCTCATTTCTCCTGCTCTTCATTACTTTCCTCTTTCTTCGGTCCACTCTCAGTACCTAGTGTATGATCACTGAGCTGTTTATTACATTCTCACTTTCACTGATGCCAGCAATGTCAGCATCAGTGAATCGTATCAATGATATCTTTTCATTCTGATTTCCTTTCACCCTGGGCTTACTTTGACCATGAATTTTAATCCCACGCCTGAATATTTATTTCACTTCGTCACTGCTTCTTAGATGTAGATAGAAAGACAACATCCCTGTCATATACCATTTCCAAGGCATAGTTGTCATACATAAAAATAAGACGACTTTTTTCACGGTCAGGTCGGTTGGGAAATGGAAAATTCAGTGAAAATTTATTATTTTTTATTTGCAAAATTTAACTACACCTTCCAGCTACTTCTCTACACAGTCGCCGCCCCGACTTAGAGACTTGTTGTGGCGTTGTACCAAATTTCCAATACCCTCGTCGTAGAATGTAGCTGCCTGCGCTTTCCGGCAATTATCTACGCCAGTCTGCAGCTCACTGTCTGTGCCAAAATGCTGTCCTCATAGGCAACGGTTCATGTAAGCAAAGAGATGAAAATCAGAGGAGGCGAAGTCCGGGCTGTATGTGGATGGTCAAACACTTTCCATCGAAAACGCTACAGGGGCGCCTTTGTTGCAGCTGCAGTATGCGACCGAGTATTGTCATAAAGAAGGATCATGCCTGATAACAACAATCCTCCTCGTTTATTCTGAATTGCTCTTACTAGATGATTTTCTCGAATCGCCTCATCCACTCGCTGAATAAGATCACCGGTTGAGACACGCTTCCTTTCCTGACCGCCTGCATCGTGAATGACTGTACGTGCTGCTTCAAAGTTCTTGCACCATTGCCGCACTCTGGTGCCATCTGCCTGAAATCTGGCGGAACCTCTCGGCATGAAGAAATCGAATGACAGCACCCATTTCACACTTGACAGGAGAGTTGCTCTAGCCATCTTTACGTGCTCACTGTGCGTTCAGACGCGATCGAGAGGCATATTAGAGACACTGGCCAACAAACCTGGGCAAAGTTTCATCAGATTCCCTCCTACATCGGCTGCGGACACGGATCTGGAGTCAGAGAGAGCAACTGTAGGATGTGGAGAGATTCCCTACCGGCTCGCAGAGAATACGGTGAGCTGAGAGCAGCACCCACCTGGCGTGGTAGTCGGCGGCTCCGTAGTGGTCGCCGGCCGTGTGTCCCGAGTCGGAGCCAGTCTCCATCCACTCGCCGTCAGACAGCGAGGGCACGCGCTCGGAGCCCATGGAGCTAACGGCGCTGTCGCTGGACGCGTCCATGCGCTCGTCCGCTGCAGCCGCCGCCGCAGCCGCCGCCGCCGCAGCAGCAGCAGCAGCTGACGCCGCCGTCGCCGCCCCCGGGCCGGAAGCGGCCACAGTCGTCGCCCCGCCAGCCGCCGCCCCTGCGTGGGCGGCGCTCGACGCAGAAGTCGGGCTGCCCGTCGAGTCCAGCATGCGCATCGTGTACATACCTGCGCAACACAAAACAACTCAGTCACTAAGAGCTCGCGCGTTTCACGCAGGAGGTATAGTGCAGTGGTATCATTTTCTCAACGTCCCAATCATTTCGTGTTATAGGGACACACCTATTCTACATCTCAACTGCCGGTATGATATACAAACATTTGCTTTCTGAATCTGATACGATTTATTGCACCATTAATTATTACTCGAGCCACTACAAGCTCATCGTCAGATGGTGGTGTTACAGGAACATTATTCTCTCGAATATGTGCAACTTGACGCTAGGGTAGTGGTGCTGGCGAAAACAAAAGAAAAAAAAACGAAATTTTAGTCTTATGTTAACGAAATTTATACGAACGAACGTTATGTTTGACCATTTCATTGCGTCTTAGTATCCATGACAAATTCATTCCGAAAATGTACATTTTTGCATACTAAAACTGACTGCACACGTCCGCTCATTGTAGCCCAATGACTGTACCTTGCTCTTCACTAACCGAGAGAGGCACCTATGCTGTAGGTACGAAACAGAGTGCCG